>NC_056727.1:302652449-302952449 GCF_019279795.1 Protopterus annectens
CAGTGTTCCACTATCAGCTTGGGCACCTGTTGGAGTTAGTGGAGTGGAAGGACAAAGTTACAACACTTAAGCCTGCTTGCCTTTCTTGGTGGGGTAGTGGCAGAGCACAGTCTCTAAGGTAGGATGACTGATAATCATACAGAAGTGAGGAAGATCAGGTTCAATACCAAAAATCCCACTGAGGTGTGGCATGCATTGTAAAGGCTTACTGAATGCTCACCAACTGAATGCTAAAGAATAAGCAAAAGGAATATGAGATGAAAGGTCACAAAAAAAAGATTTGCTTTAGAATTGTGGTGTGACTCCTAGCATGATCACCCCTCGCTACCAGGCAACAAATGGCGCAGGGCAAAAAACAGGCCTATAGTGTAGCCCAGAAGGTAAGTTCAATGGTCAGAGGATGATCAGAGGAAAAAAATATTCAGATTTATTTCTAAATAGCTCTTTTTAGCAGTCTACTAACTCTTAATAATTGCCTTACTGTATTTTAACCACATTATTTTGTTTTTAAATCCAAGGCATACATGCTGCTAAATTTAATAAACTAGTGCTTCTGGCCATCTTCTTATTAATTTTAGTAAGTAAACAATCGTATGCTGAATCCTTATATATCAATAAGTCAAGAACAAAAATTGCCTACTAATTATCAGAATGACACATACTTCACATTACCCATGAAGTTGTTAATAAAATCCATCCCTTTTACTTGTCGAAATTAGTGGTTTCTAAATACAAATAAATAAATAAGTAAATAAATAAAAAAGGAATGGCAAGCCTTCATTCATACGGTTTCTCACTCTCACCCTCTACAGTCAACTCTGTCTGAGCAGAGCAAAAAATCCCAGAATGAATTAAGTGTCCAAGTATGATCAACAGCTCAGGCATCTAATGCAGTTACTCATCTATCTTTTTTCACTGGTAGAGTCCGAATGGGCAGAGCCCACATTCAACGAGGCCCAGGGAGAAAAGCTTCATCACTGCCCATTTATAATAAGTGAAATTCAGACAGTTCTCAGAAAATAACAGTTGCATTTCTCATGAAAAAATAAACATCATTTATTTATTTTATTTATTTATTTGGCATTTATTAACCAGGTTAGTCTGAATGGGCAAGAAGCCCTTTTTCAGCAGAGGCCTGAGGAGAAAAGCTCCAAAAAAAAATAAAAACATAAACCATGACTAATACAACAGTAAGGTGCAAACTCCTAATAACAATCAAGAATTTCTAAGATATGTCAATACTAAAACAGACTTTTACACAAAACTTAAACAGTTTTATATATACAGAGAGTATGGATGCAGTTAACAATTAGCAAACAACAACTAGTTGGCAAAGGAATGTAATTAAAGCATGACATATTACAGTTCTTAATTGACATTTAGGTAGACAAGAGAATAGATAAGGAACAGGGGTATGGATTATCAAAGACTTAGTATAAAGAGAGATAGAGGAGGAAGAGAAGATGGGGAGAGATGGGTCAGATTGGAGTGAGACAAGGGCAAGACCATGTTTTGATCATGTAATCTTTTAACATTTTTTAAAGTAGAAACTACTAGCCACAGCTCTTAGGTCTGGGGGACGTTTATTCCAGGTGTTAGCAACTGAATGGCTATATAAAATTTCCTGGTTTGTTTACTGGGCTTATAGACTTCCAGGAGATGTCAGTGTGCACTGCAAGACAATGTTTGGGAGTGTAGGGAGAGATTAGAGAAGACAGGGCAGGGCAGCGAGAGGGATTTGCAAGAATAGAGTGATTAAGGTGGAGTTGTGGAAGTAAGAGTTGATTTTCAGCTTCTGGCCATAGAAGATTTTGTAGGGAAATGCAGTGGTGGGAGCAATAAGGGAGATCTGCAGCAAATGTACCTATGTAATTGTAGGCAGATTCAAGTTTAGCCAAGAGGTTAGTTTGTAGGTTAGTGAGAATAGGTGCAGCGTAGAAGGGGGTAGGCAGTAGAAAAGCTTGTGCCAGAGATCTTTTTGCGTCCTTAGTGAGGTATTTTTTATTCCTATATAGTAAGCCAAGTTTTTGGTGTTTTTTTTTTGATGGCTTGTAGAATGTGGATGTCAAACTTAGGTTGGTAATCAATAACAACACCAAGGAGTTTAGTACGAGTTTCAACTGAGATAGAAGTATTCTTGAGAGATGTGACCGAGAAGGAGGTTTTGCAATGTTGTAGATTTTTAGGAAGGAAGAGTAGTAGTGTTTTTTTTTTTAGGATCAGGTAGGAGTTCATTGCTAGTTAGTCCATTTTTCAACAGACAGAAGTGAGTCTTGGGTAAAGGATAGAAGGTGGGGGAAATTATCAGAGAGAATATGATAGTGGAATCATCATTGTACTGGATAAGAGAGGAGTGGGGGCAGACAGAGTGAAGATTATTTGTAAAAATGTTAAAGAGGAGGGTCCCTAGTACTGAACCCTGGGGTACACCAGTATGAACAGGAAGGAAAGAAGAGGAGGCCAATAGCCACCTGACAGACTGCAGCCTATCAGAGAGGTAGGTAGTGAACCAGAGTATAACAGATTGGGAGAGATTAAGGTCTTTAAGTTTACATATATGCAGATTGTGGGATACAGTGTCAAAAGCTTTGGATAAATCAAAGAGGAGACAAAAGACTAATTTGTCTTCTTTATGAGCTTTGGCAATGGTCTGAGTGAAAGTTGAGTGTGGTGGCAGTGCTATTATGGGGATGAAAACCATGTTGTGTTGATGTCAGAATATTTTTTTGCATAAGGTGCTCAAGGACCTAATCTTGGACAGGGGAGATAGGATATCAATGGAGCGATAGTTGGAGGGTTCTGTAGAGTTCCCTCCTTTATGGAGTGGAATGACATAGAATTTTTTCCATAGTTTGGGCACAGTGTTTTCAGGGATAGATTGACTGATAAGTATAGAAATGGGGGTAGGCAATGGCATTGGAGGCAATTTTATTAAACTGAGGGGGTAAGTTGTCAGAAGAAGGGGACCATGGTTTAAGTTTAGAGAGGAAAGATCTAATGTATGCAGTGGGAGCAGGTTTTACAGAGAAGATGGAGGTTGGTGAAGTAGGGAGGGTAACACTAGAAGACAGGTTTGTAGACTTACTTTTAGTAAGACTTTTAATAGAATCAATGAATAAAGTGTTTAGAAGAGCAGCAGTATTGAGGTCAGAGCTATTTGGATAGGGACTAGGTGTGGAAGGATTGCCTGGATAACTAATCTTGTTAATATTGTTCCAAAATAGTGTAGGGTTAGAGTGAGGATTATTTAGTGGTTTCTAATAGTACTGTTTTTTGTCAATGTGTTTTTGGTACAGCTCCTGAGTTCTCTACAATTTTGTAGTTGGGCTGGGAGATTAGTTTTATTTTTTCCATTTCCTCCAGGCTCTCTTTCTCTCTTTCACATAAGGGTACAGGTGGGTTGTGTTAGCCAAAATGAAAAGTTAGATTTTAGTCTAATTTTTCTGACGGGGGCCAGAAAGTTTAGGGTATTGAGGAAGATTGTTGAATTTGGAGACAGCCTTGTCTAATAGAAGGTTAAACAAGAAGGACCAGTTGAAGGGAGGAAGTATATTATTAAAAGTAGCAGGGTTGAAGTTGGAGAGTTTGCGACAGTCTTTAAAATGGTGGCGTCTATGAAGTTGAGGAAAATGTCTTTGCACTAGGCTGGGATGATGGTCACTGACAGAATCAGGAAGAGCACAGGGATTGTGATAGAGGTTTGGGTTTATGTTAGAACCAATCAAGGACTGTTCCATTCTTGGTTTGTTTGTTATATTGAGTGAGAGTAGAGATAAGATGAGAGAAGCCGTAGAGGTTACTGCAAGTATAGGGAGACATGGAGTTAAGAGTGGATCAGTTGCCCATGTTAACAGTCTCATTGGTGATGCTAACAAAGATCCAGGAGAGAAACTGTTCTAGGATAGGAATGGTGTTTCCAGGGAAGATGTAGATTGCAGCAATGGCAAGTTTTTTGTGATTATTAAGTTTACAATTAACTATAAGGACCTCAGTGAGGTGAAAGTTAGGAGTGGGTGTGGGAAGAGGGTAAATTGAGAGTTGTTCTGAGTACAGAATAGTTACACCTCCTCGTCTTTTGAATAACTGTCAAGTCATAAAATATTATAGCCTGGGAGAAGAATCTCTGAGTCAGAGATATGAGGCTGCAGCCACGTTTCAGAGAGAGTTTGAATGTCTGGGGTATACTAAGTGATCATGGAGTGAAGACGCCATACTTTATTTGATATACTTTGTATATTTAGAGAGATTATAGTGAGGCTTTTGGAAGTAGGGAGGTTAGCTGAGTCAAAGGAAGTAGTAGCGTGAGGAATGGTGCACATAGTAGGAGAAGCTGGAGAGATGTTAGGGCTGTCAGCCGAACTGCGTGTGGAAGTAGTGGTGCGAGGCACAGGATTGGGGTGAATGTCACAAAAACATAATAAGTTAACTAGGAAATTTAACTTAGCGATTGCTAGGGGGAAATAGGGAAAGTACTTAGGTCTGACTTTATGAGTATTGAGTGGAAGGATTTTAAGTTTGTGAAAGTGTGTTGTGCAATTAGAGAAGAGAGAGGGGAGCAATGGAGTAGCTGATAGTAGTTTGTATCTTACTGTGGGGATAGGGGAGGATAGGTGATAGTACAGGTGTGGTCAAAGTGTCATAGGTAAGGGTAAGAAGTAGAAAGTGTTACAGTACTTAAGTAGGAGATGAAAAAGAAGAATGAGAGCTTGTTTGTGAGGGGTTGGAAGGTAGTCCAGAGAGTGAGGGGGGTAGAGGAGAAGTAGAGTTTTGGGAGGTATGGAATGTAGAATGGGTGTAGAGAAAAATGAATGGTGTGAGAGGGCAGTGTTGACATAAAATTAAAGGGGATAGATAGAGCTGGAGTCAAGTTTGTCGACATAGGGTGAGATAGATTTGAACAAGAGTGAATGAGAGAGTGTTGGTGTGGAGTTTGAATGTGAGAGTGTGGGAGTGGTTAAGTAGGGTAAAGGATAAAGGAAATGAAAGTGGGGGTGTGTGGGAATGGGGATAGGGTAGGGGACCCAAGTGAGCCCAAGTGTAGCAAGAGCAAATGGAGCAGGTTAGCCCCAGTTCTCAGTGTGCACGCGGTTGTCTAAATAAAACTATCAGCCCCTTTAAGCACTAACTTGGATGGCAAGATGGTAAAAGCCAGATTAGGCAAGTTAAGAGTGCTAACTCTTACCACTGAAAGGTTTACTTACTTGTTTATTTTATGAATTTTAAAGTGGAGATTAGGTTGGGGGGAGTAGGCTGAAAGGGAGGCTACAGTTATAGCAAACTAGTAATTTGGTTTGGAATAATAAAGGAAGAAGCTGAAAGTGAAGGATGACTAAGTTAAGGGGGACAAAAAGCTACTGGCATCCCTGGTAGCATGCAGCCCAGTAACAGATAAATAATTTACAGGCAAGCATGTTAAAACCACTATTATTCAACATACATTAGTTGGTTAAAGGCAAGGTCCTGCAGCTGTCGGGGAAATGGAGGCAACAGAACCATTGGCTGGTAGCGTGTGTAAAATTAGTTGGTTAAAGTATTTTACACAAAAAGTCTCTAAGAGCATTGGAATCCAGTCTTAGTCAAAGGCAAGGTCCTGCAGCTGTAAAGGAAATGGAGACAATAGAACCGTTGGCTGGTAGCTTGTGCAAAATTAGTTGGATAAATTATTTTACACAAAAAGTCTCTGAGAGCATTGGAACCATGTCGCAGTTAAAGGCAAGGTCCTGCAGCCATTGGGGAAATGGAACCATTGGCTGGTAGCTTGTGTAAAATTAGTTGGTTAAAGTATTTTACACAAAAAGTCTCCAAGAGCACTGGGACCCGGTCACCTTCAAGGGCAAGGTCTTGCAGCCATAGGTAAATGGAGGCAATAGAACTGTTGGCTGGTAGCTTGTGTAAATGTGTAATGCACACTGTATGCAGGGACACACAGCTAGTGGGGGTAAGTTTTTTTTTTTAAATTACAAAATATGTATATACACTGAAGTATTTACATCAACAGTTATAACTCTATACACTTGTTCCAGCTGTAAAATCTTGCAGGAAGTAAATGAATTGATACTGATTAAGTGAAATATTATAGTAAAGTAGCTTAGTGTTCTTACACTTCAGTAAGTAAAGGTTTGCAAAGAGTTCAAGATATGTAATGAAGTAAGTTATAAATTATGTAGGAAGGAAGATTTTTGTATGGTACAGGTAAGGTGAACATAGGTTCATAGGTAGATACTAGGCTATCTGCCCTAGGGCATTTATAAGCCTAGCCAGAGTGTATTTGGCTTTCCCCTCCCTATTAGATTAGCCTACTGTGCCTCTGTAAAGTAGGTCACAGAAGGTACCCTTTTAATAGGTTCATAGGTTCATAGGTTCATACTAGGCTATCTGCCCGAGGGCATTTACAAGCCTAGCCCATAGTTTTGTGGCTTACGCCACCCCTTTAGTATGGGGAACTATACCCATTATTTTGCTGTGCCTCTGTTGAGCAGTGACACTGAGGTAATCCCTGGGGTATATCTGCGATCTCCCATCCATTGGTCAAGATTTCTCTTGAACAAGGCCAGCGAGGTGCTCTGCCTCACATATACCGGGATTTTATTCCACAGCATAGGGAGTCTTTGGGTGATGAATCTATCCCTCCAGCGTCCTATTAATAGCCGTGTCGAGGTTTAAGTCTCCGCCCTTGTGGCTCTGACGGATCTAGATTTTTGAGGTGAAGCATATTCATCAAATCTGGGTTTGACATGGCCTTGTATGTTAGGCAAAGGTCACCTCTGAGCAAGCGGTAGCGACTGAATAGAGCTGGAGTTCTTTCAGTCGGGCAGCATAGGACAGATGTTTGAGACCCTTTATCCTTTTGGTGAGGAACTTTTGTGGCCTCTCCAGCTGCTGCAAGTGTCGGGTCAGATACATTCCGAATGGGGCATTGTATTCAATCATTGGTCTGATGAGTGATGAGTATAGGGAGACTATGACCTCCCTTGATCTAGATGAGAATCCCTTCATGATAAGGTGGGCAATGTAGAAGGTCTTCCTAACTACTTTAGCTACATGGGTGTCGAATGACAGACTACTATCAACCTGGGTCCCCAGGTCCCTGATAACTTCTTCTATGCTCAGTGGATTGCCACCTATTTGGTAGCTAGGGGTAACCTTGTTTTTCCCGAAGGGTATGACTATGCATTTTTGGCATTTAACTTTAGGCCATGGCTCTGGCACCAGTTATCCGTTTCTGTGAGACCCTTCTGAAGGATATCTGTGTCAGATGTGTTTTCTACTATGGCCCAGTTTGCAGTCATCTGCAAACTTTGTCAGCCATAACCCTCCTGTGTTTGCTTGTACTTGGAAAAGTAGATGCCAAACAAGAGTGGGCCCAGGACTGAGCCCTGTGGTACACCACTTGTGACAGGCTTTGAGTCTGACATGGCGCCAGCAACTCTGACCCTGTGGGTTCTGTCACTCAGCCAGTTTGCAACCCATCTTGTGATGTATGGGTTAACATTTAAGCTGATGAGTTTTTCAATGATACCCGAGTGGGGTATTGTATCAAGGCCTTCGCCAGATCGAGGTAGGCTGTATGGACTGCCTTTCCCTCATCAATGGCTTTGGTGACTGTTTGAAAAAGTCAACCAAGTTTAGAAGGCATGATCTGCCTTTGACAAAGCCAAACTGGGATGGATCCAAAGTCTGCAAATTCCCTATGTCTTTATTTATGAGGTCCATTATGATCCTCTCCATGGCTTTGCAGATAAGGCTTGTCAAGCTAATGGGCGGTAATTTCCAGGGTCGGTGGAGGCACCGCCTTTGTGAAGTGGGACCACAGTTGCAGTCGCCACTCCTGGAGTGCGTATCCAGAGGTAAGACTATGATTAAACAGCTGTCCTAGCTGTGGGTTTAATTCCTCATTGAGTTCGTGGAGCACACAGCCGGGGACACCATCAGGTCCCATGGATGCTGTGTTTTTGCTTTGGAGAGCAGTTCTCACTTGGGCGTTGGAGATGTTTGGGGGCTGCAATCGCTTGGTATAGATATCTCTCCTTTTGGGGAGGGAAGTTTGCACTGAACCTGTCAGCCAGTATGTTGGCAATGTCTGTAGGATCAGTAATCTTCACATCATTTTGAACTAGTTCTGAGCATATCTGGGAGGTTCCTCCCAGGTTTCTAACATAGCTAAAGAAGGCCTTATGATTGTCTTTTGAGTCTTTAGCTATTTTTCTCTCAAAATTTGCTTTGGATGATTTTATGAGAGCTCTTAGTTTTTTACTTATAGTGATCAAGGGTGTCTTACCTTTTAAGGATTTTGCTCTATCTTGTAGTAGCTTCCACCTTTTGTTGTAGAGTTTGTTTATGGCTGGGGTCCACCAGACTGGACGCTTGCCTTTGGTACAAAGAGTCTTTGTTTTGCTTGGGATTGCCTTATCCATGCAGTCCTGCAGGTGCTGGTAGAAGGCATTTGTAAGTGATTCAGCGGCTTGAGTACTGTTTTCTGCCGGCTCGGGGGCCTTAAAGGAGACCACACTAGTCTTTAGAAGTGTGAAGTCGGCTTTCGAGAAGTTCTTTACTGTGGTCTTTTTTATTTCAGGTGGGGGTGGGATGAGGACCTCCAGCGAGATTAGTTTGTGATCTGATCTCACCAGTGAGGGGTATACTTCCGGTGTTGAACATTGTGCTCCCATGTTCGTGATGATGATTAGTTTACTGTGCCTCTGTCTAGAAGGGACACAGAAGAGATCCCAGGAGTGAATATGCGATTTCCCATTCACTCGTCCAGATTTCGCTTGAAGAGGGTCAGCGAGGGGCTATGTCTAACATGAATTGGGATTCTATTCCAGAGTGAGGGGAGCCTCTGGGAAATGAATCTGTCCCTCCAGCATGTCCTATTTATTTTTGTGCTGAGGTTTAGGTCCCTGGAGCGTGTAGCTCTAAGGGAGTTGGATTTTTTGAGGTGGAGCATGTCCATTAATTCTGGGTTTGACATGGCTTTGTACGTCAGGCATAGATCGCCTCTGAGTAGGCGGTAAGCAACTGAATAGAGCTGGAGTTTCTTTAGTCGAGCTGTATAGGACATCTGTTTGTAGCCCATGATCCTCTTGGTGAGGTACTTTTGGGGTCTCTCCAGTTGCTGCAGGTGTCAGGTAAGGTACATCCCAAAAGGGGCATTGTATTTCAATTATGGGCCTGATGAGTGACAAGTAGAGGGGCACAATGACCTCTCTTGATCTAGATGCGAACCCTTTCCTGATAAGGTGGGCTATATAGAAGGTCTTTCTAACCACTCTGGCAATGTGATTATCAAAGGAGAGATTACTATCTACATTGGTCTCCAAATCTCTAATTACTTCTTCCGTACTTAATGGATTACCGCCTATGTGGTAATTTGTGGGCACCTTGTTTTCCCAAAGGGGATGACTATGCACTTTTTAGCATTTAGCTTGAGGCCGTGGCTCTGGCACCAAGCATCCGTCTCTGTGAGACCCTTTTGGAGGATGCTTGTGTCAGCTGGAGATTCGATTATGGCCACCAGTTTGCAGTCATCTGCGAACTTTGTCAGCCATAATCCCCCTGTGTTAGCCTGAACCTCAGAGAAGTATATACCAAACAAGAGAGGTCCCAGAACTGAGCCCTGTGGGATACCACTTGTAACTGGTTTGGATTCGGACATGGCACTTGCGATTCTGACAATGTGGGTTATATTTCTGAGCTAGTTTGCAAGCCATCTTGTGATATAGGGGTTGATATTTAAGCTGGTAAGCTTATTTATGATGCCCGAGTGGGGTATTGTGTCGAAGGCTTTTGCGAGGTCCAGGTAGGCTGTGTGGACTACCTTGCCCTCATCTATGGCTTTGGTAACCGTTTCAAAGAAATCAACTAGGTTTAAGAGGCAAGATCTGCCCTTAACAAAGCCAAATTGGGTAGGGTCTAGTGTCTGGTCTAGTGTCTGGAGGCTCCCAATGTCTTTGTTTATGAGTTCCATGATAATACGCTCCATAGCTGTACAGACCAGACTAGTCAGGCTTATGAGGTGATAGTTTCCGGGGGTCTGTTGTGGCACCACCTTTGTGGAGTGGGACCACTGTAGCTGTACGCCATTCTTTGGGTACATATCCTGTAGTAAGGCTAAGTTTGAACAGTGACTTAATGTGAGGGTTCAGTTCTTCTTGGAGCTCGTGTAAGACACAGCCTGGGACACCGTCCGGTCCCATACATGCTGTGTTTTTTGCTTTGGAGAGGGCAGCTTTCACCTGTGCATCTGTGATGTCAGGGAGGTTACATTTAGTTGGGATAGGCATTTGCTCCTTTGGGGGGAAGGGGGGGAGAAGGTTGCGGTGAATCTGTCTGCCAGGATGTTGGCTATGTCTGTAGGTTTGGTATATTTTGTACCATTATGCAACAATTCAGAGCATATCTGGGAGTTTCCACCCATGTTCCTGACATAACTAAAGAAGGCCTTGTGATTATCTTTAGTGTCTAGGGCAATTTTTCTTTAGAAACTGGCCTTTGATGATTTTATGAGGGATCGAAGTTTTTTGTTAATACTGATCAGAGATGCCTTCCCTTTTTGGGATTTTGCTCTGTTATGTAGTAGCTTCCTCCTTCTGCTGTATAGCTTATTTATGGCCGGGGTCCACCAGACCGGTCTCCTGTTTTTGGAGGAGTGAGTCTTAGTTTTATTTGGGATAGCACGATCCATGCATTCCTGCAGGTGCTCATAGAATGCATTTGTAAAGGATTCTGCGGATTGGGCTGTATTATCCCCTCTGGCCCAGGGGCTTTGAAGGATTCCACCTCAGTCTTGAGAAGTGCAAAGTTGGCTTTTGAGAAATTCTTTACAGTGATTTCCTTGGCTGGGGGTGGGGGCGGGATATGGATGTCCAGGGAAATTTGTTTATGGTCTGATCTTACCAATGAGGGGTTTACCTCTGGTGTGGAACATACAGTCCCCATGTTGGTGATGACCAGGTCCAATATGTTGTTCTCTCTTGTGGGAGTGGTGACCAGTTGTTCCATTGCGTTAGAGTTTATAAATTAAAGGAACCGTTGGGCGAGGGTGTTTGGGCTTGAGTAGTTTTCCCAGTCAATGTTTGGGTAGTTGAAGTCACCCAATAACATAGTGTTTGGAGAGACCTTCATATTCTCAGGAATGCCAAGTGGGGTTCCTGTAATAGGGAGGGTGTTCTGTAGCAGGCTACAAACTGAAAGTCAGTTTTGCCCGCTGTTAGTTGCACATGGATGGTTTCTGATGCTTCGTGCAGTGCCACTAACCTGGAGGTGTAGGTATCTTTGATGAATATAGATACTCCCCCTCCTTTTGTGCTTTGGTCTGAGTTTTGGGGCTGAAACACATGGTATGAGTTATAACCTGGTAGTGCTGCGGTGCTCTCAGGAGCCTTGAACCAGGTTTCTGTTACTGCACAGACATCGATTTTCGCCATACTGAAGAGAGCCTCGAGTGTGTGCATCTTGAGGTTTAGACTTCTGGCACTGAGTAGCATTACCTTTAGTTTTTTTATCCTTGGGTTGTCTATGGAGGTGGGTTTGTCCTTTGAGCCTTGCCTAAAAAGGCACTATGGGGGTGGCAAGAGCCTTGGCCAGTATACGAAAGCCTAAGGGTGACAGGTGCAAGCCGTCCCTAGCGAAGCAACGTGGCTTGTCGAGCATGTCATCTCAGGCTGACAGACACTGGATCCCCTTTGAATGACACCAATACTTTAGCCAATTGTTGAAACTGATCATTTTGTCTTTATACTGTGGCATCATTCTTGGTGAGGGCAAGATGCTACTCAAGGTCAGGGTCATACCAGCCTGGGCTACATGGTCAGAGAGCTCCTCTATGTCTCTTTTCATGTAGTCCAGGGAGGTACGACTCAGGTCATTCATAAACATAAATGGACAATGACGGAGTCATACTTGTACTTGCTTTGGAGTGGCCTGAGTGCTTGCGTTATGTGGCCGATCCTGGCACCCGACAGGCAGCTTACAGTGACCTTCTCCTTGTTCACTCTATTGAGTGGGACGTCAGTGTGCCGGACAATAGAGTCCCCTATAACAAGTGTATTTGGTGTGTTGTTTGGCCTTAAGGGCTGTGACAAAGTCTGTCTCTGTGTTACCTAGCCATTAGGTTGGTAGATTGAATTATTGAAAATGTGCAAGTATGAGTGTTCAAATATCCAGAAGAAAACAAGAAAAAAAACTGAATATCTGAAATTACTGAATTAGTTTCCTTGCATTATATAGTTCTACAAAACAGCAAGAATTTTTTTGGAATTCCTTTCTATTGTTTCTGCAGTGGAGACATTCCAAATGTGGAAACATAATTCTTCTCCAGTATCTGTTTTTGCAAGAGATTGTTTTTTCTTCTCCTCTAATTATTATGTTTTTGACAACAATATGAACAGAGAAAGAACATTGTGGTGTTTTTTACATATCTTGTGAATTTTATCACCCTTTCTGATCTCTTGACACATTAATGTCCCCTTACAAAAAATCCAATTTATGTATAAGCTTCCAAGTCTATTCCATAGAAGGGGGGTCTGCATGTCCTTTACTGCTAGGAAAAGAAGTCTGAAGTGGCATGCTTTTGGATAAAAACTGATAGTAGAGATGATATAATTCAGAGGCCCCCAAAATGAGCAAAGCAAATCTTTTACATGGTAAGGCTGCATGAATTATGCTTTTCAGTGATTTTGTTACATGCTGACACAATATCAGGAGAACACCAAGGTTATAACACAACAGTGCATAGCAGAAAAAATAATAAATGCAATCAATACACAATGACATTATGCAATCAACAACAATAGTATGCATAATATCATTAATCTATACACAACCCCCTTTTCCCATTTTTGGGCATGAGGTCAGGGTGTCACTTCAACAGTGACAGTCATCTAGAGCCTAGGTTTACACCATAAGGTGGCTATCCCTGTCACGATAGTTCTTCTATACTACACACTTCACATCCATGGCCAATTTAGAGTGTCCAATCCACCTGCTGCATGTCTGTGTAATGTAGAAGGAAAAAAGAGCACCTAGCGGAAACCCTCACAAACATAGGAAGGACATGCAAACTCCATACAGATGGCACCTCAGCCAAGAATTTAACTGAGGGTGCATCTTCTGGGAGGCGACAAAGCTATCCGCTGTACCACTGTGCCTAGCATTAATAACAATAGAAAATATTACAATAACAATAATCCTAAAAATTAGTAATATTTTTCATTTTTTTTCTTTCTACAGCCAGAAATATGAACAGATTCAGTGTCCACTTTAACAACAAGTCGTCAAAGGAGATACGATCACAATCCTCTTAATGCCCGTAAGTCAACTGTTGAAATTTTGAACATCATGAGGCTGCTATCACTCTAAAGAGTGTCTGCTTATCATTTTTATGGATTTGAAGGATGCCAAGTATTATGGCAAGCTTAGCCAGCTCCACTGGCATAGATGGATAAATACCTGATTACAGTCCAGGCAACTCAAGCTAGACTAGTGACTTTGGCATCCACTGGAGCTTGTGTGGTAAAGTAAAGGAATGAGAAAACTTAGCCTGCTTACCTGTCTTTGATAGGGGAGAGGCATGTACTTCAGGTGCATATCAAAAGTGGAATTCACAGTGTAGAAGGAGAATCCAATGGGTGTGCTTCTCTACTATAGGGCACAGCTTGTTTATCATGTCTCATGCAGAGTCGCAGACATCCTTCACAAAGCCCACTGCATGATAAACCTCTTGTATGCCTATGAGCATGTTCAGCAGAATTACATTTTACTGCAAGGATAATGCTCCCACTCCCAGTTCCCATAATACTTGCCTCCAGACAACAGGAGGAGAAAATGGGTTAATGGATGATGAAGAGGCAACTGGATGGTTGGAAGTGGAGCAAATAAAAAGTATTATAACAAGCTTAAAGTGATCAACCCTTAAATCAGATGCCTGTCCTACAGGCAAAGGTCCACCAGTAACATGTTTTTCAGTAGAAGAATCTACATTTCAATAATCTCCATTGATTTTAGTAAGAGAAACTTTCACAAGAAGCCATATCAAATAATAATTCTAACATTCTGCTTTCAGACTCTATACAAACCGTTAATACTAGCCCTTGTCCTTAATCAGATTTCATTACATGGAAGAAAGAATCATTTGTAAGACCAACTGAGATTAAAAAACAGATTCTCCTACTTTTTTCTTACTGTTTCATATATGTCTGATTCACATTTTTTTCAAGAAAGCTCAAAGTCAAGTAAACTGGAGAACTTAAAGATCTAAGACTACATAATTTATCATTCACATTCAAACACGTTTATATCACATTATCGGAAGATGAAAATAGCGAACGCTATTTCATCAGCCCCAAAACATCTAAACATGAAAATTTCGAACATTCAGAACAGCGAATTTGTTCCCATGGAAAAAATTTGCTGCTCCGAAACACATACACACAACACGAGCACATCAAACAAACAGCAACCACACAGATACACTTAAATTCCTACATCTAACGCTACACTAAACTAAACATACACTACTATCTACCCACTTACCTTAACCCAAACCCTAACCCTAAGGTCCGTCACTATCGCGCACTCACCTAACCCACGCCCTAACCCTAACTCACTTAAACCGACCCTAACCCTAAAGTCTGTCACTATCACAGACATACCTAACCCGTGCCCTAACCCTAACTCACTTAACCCGCCCCTAACCCTAACGTACAAACAATCGCACACTTACCTGAAGCCAACCAGTAACTTTCCACCACAGTGCTAAGAATAGCGAAGCCACAGAAATGGCCAACTGAATTCTTTCCCCGAGGAAAGAATTCGCTGTTCTGCAGCTTCGCTATTCTTAACGTTCGCTGAATAGTGTTCGATATCAGAACATTTGAAATTTTAATACTTCGATGTTCTGATATAGACCCATTCAAACTACAGACACTGAAAAGAAGCTTTAATTTTAACTTACAGACAAAAGACATCAAACAATAAACTGCATGAAACAAGTTTGCCCTAGCCAAAGGTATAAAATTTACTCATTTGCAGAAAACAGACATCTCATCACCATTAAGTGGCAGTCCCGACTCAGCATTCAACATTTCCAGATGTTTCAGTGCTGCCAGTTTAGATACTATCATTTTGGTTACTGATACTGAGGTAGTTTTCCAATGCAGTCTCCTCCATAAACCAAACTATAAGATAAAACTGCAAAATGGACAAAATAAGCTTGGAGTGCCAACCTAATCAACAAACAAATAACGTAAACTGTTCTTTCAAAACAGTCTCCACAAAAGGATTTGTTTTCAGTTGGAATAAACAGTAATCCTCCCTCACTCCACACAAAAGGAGGAATTGTCAGCTTGGAAAAGGTAGCCACAGTTTCAGATTGGAGTCTGTGGCAAGTGATACTGTAAGCATTCTGTTAGTTGCTTGGTGGCTCTTTAACTGACATCCATTCCAGCTGTGACACAGTGGGAGGAAGGAACTTTGTCAGAAATGCTAAATAATTTACTCTAAAGTTCACCAACAACTGAGGAGGTCACATCGATGGGACCAGACAATATCCCAGATGCCTTTTAAATAGCATGAAAGATGACCTATGATGTTCTCTGGAAATGGCATTTAACTGTAGCCTCCAAACAGGCTTCATGCCTCATGAATGGAAAACAGCAGCAGTCATCACTCTGCAAAAAGGCGGACCATCTACAGACCATGCAAACTACAGACCCATAAGTCTCACTAGCCTCTTATGCAAAGCCATGGAAAAAAATCATGGAAATGATCACTAACGACAGAGGAAACCGTCAAACACTGAACTCAACCCAATTTGGTTTCATCAAGGGCAAGTCATGCCTACTCAGCCTGGTGGACTTCTTTGAAAAGGTCACCAAAGCAATGGATGAGGGCAAAAGGGTTCACACTGCCTATCAAAACTGGGCCAAGGCATTTGACACAACACCCCACTAAGGCATTTCTGACAACATCAAGATGCTATGTATAAACCCTTATGTCATAGGTTCAGAGGTAGGTACTAGGCTATTGGCCCAAGGGCCTACGTAAGCCTAGCCAACAAGGTTCCCTGGCTTACGCCACTCAAGAAAGTTATTTTCCTGTGCCACTGTCAAGCAGAGACACATAAGTGATCCCAGGGGTGTATTTCCCATCCACTCATCAAGATTATTCTTGAAGAGTGCTAATGAGGAACTTTGCTTGACACAGATGGGTAGCCTGTTCCAGAGTATAGGAAGTCTCTGGGACAGGAATCTATCCCTCCAGCATGTCCTGTTTATTGTGGTGACAAGGTTTAGGTCCCTAGAGCGTGTAGCTCGGAGGGATTGGGAGTTCTTTAGGTGTAGCATGTCCAACAGCTCTGGGTTTGACATAGCTTTACATGTTAGGCAGAGATCAACTCAGAGTAGGCAATATGCTACGGAGTAAAGCTGGAGTTTTTTGAGGCAGTCAGTGTAGGGCATTTGTTTTAGGCCAGTAATCCTCTTTGTGATGTACTTCTGGAGCCTTTCCAGCTGCTGCAGATGTCTTGTGAGGTACATTCCAAAAGGGGCGTTGTACTCTATAAAGGGTCTAATGAGTGTTGAGTACAGGGGAACAATGACCTCTTTTTTCCTGGATGAAAACCCTTTTTTGATGAGGTGTGCCATGTAGAAGGACTTCCTGACTACTGTGGCCATGTGACTATCAAAGGAGAGACTACTGTCCACCTGGGTCCCAAGGTCTCTTGTCACACATTTGGTGTTAAGTAGATTGCTGCCTATGTGATAGTTCATGGGTACAGAGTTTTTACCAAAGGGGATGACACTGCACTTTTGGGCATTGAGCTTGAGGCCATGGCTCTGACACCAGGCATCTGTCTCAGCGAGGCCCTTCTGTGGGATGTCCACATCATTTGGGGACTTGACTATGGCTCCTAGTTTGCAGTCATCTGTGAACTTCATTAGCCAGAGGCCTTCTGTGTTAGCCTGTACTTCAGAGAAGTAGGAACCAAACAGGAGAGGTCCTAGGACAAAACCCTGTGATACTCCACTTGTCACTGCTTTGAGGTCAGATTTGGAGTCTGCAACTTTTACAGTGTGGGTTCTGTCAGTGAGTCATTTGGCAACCCATCTTGTGACATAGGGATTTATACCTAGTTTAGTGAGTTTAGCTATAATTCCAGAATGGGGGATGGTGTCGAAAGCCTTGGCAAGGTCAAGATAGGCTGTGTGAACCACCTTACCCTCATCTACAGCTTTGTTGACTGCCTCAAAGATGTCGATCAGGTTCAGGAGGCACGATCTGCCTTTCACAAACCCGAACTGGGTGGGATCCAGAGTTTGGAGGTTAGCAATGTCTTTGTTCATGAGTTCCATGATGATACGTTCCATGGCCTTGCAGACCAGGCTCGTCAGGCTAATAGGTCAATAGTTCCTGGGATCAGTAGTGGCTCCCACTTTGTGTAGTGGGATAACTGTTGCTGTGTGCCATTCAGTGGGCACAAAGCCTGATGCGAGGCTATTATTGAACATGGTGCTTAAGTGGGGAGCCAGTTCGTTCTGAAGTTCATGAAAAAAACAGAGTCTGGGATGTTGTCCAGTCCCATGGATGCTGTGTTTTGGCTTTAGAGAATGCAGCTTTTACCTACGTAGTTGTGATTACAGGGACTCTGCATTCTTCCTGTATAGATATGGGCCTTTTTGGGGGTAAGGGGGAGTAAAGTTAGCACTGAACCTATCTGCCAGGATGTTGGCAATATCAGTTGGTTCTGTAATTTTTGTGCCTTTGTGCTGTAACTCAGAGCAGAACTGGGTGTTGACATCGAGATTCTTGACATAGCTATAGAATGCTTTGTGGCTGTCCTTAGAATTAGTGGCAATTTTGTTTTCAGAGCTAGCTTTGGAGGATCTTATAAGGGATCTCAGCTTCTTACTGAAGCTGACCAGGGAGCTCCTCCACTCATGGGATTTTACTCTCTTTTGCAACAGTTTCTTCCTTCTGTTGTACAGTTTGTTTATGGCAGGTGACCACCAGATTGGCTTCCCTTTTTTGGAGGATAGTGTCTTGGTTCTGTTTGGGATAGCACGATCCATGCCCTCGTGTAAGTGCTTATAGAGTGCATTTGTGTAGGATACAGAAGTTTTAACTGTACTGTCCATCTGTATGGGTGTCATGAAGTTCACCACTTCTGTCTTAAGAAGCATGAAGTTGGCTTTGGAGAAATTTTTTACCATGGTTTCCTTAATGGGGGGGTGGGGGTGGGATGTGGATATCAAGGGTGATTAGCTTATGGTCAGATCGGATCAACGAGGAGTTGACTTCAGGTGGAACACCGGTCACTCATGTTGCTAATGACTAGGTCTAGGATATTGTTGCCCCTGGTGGGGGTGTGGATAAGTTGATCCAGGGCATTGGAGTTTATGTATTCCAGAAAGCGTTGAGCTAAGGAGTTGGTACACGAGTAGTTTTCCCAGTTAATGGTGGGGTAGTTGAAGTCACCCATTATTAGGGTGCTTGGTTGAACCTTAATATTTTCCAGTACATCAAGAAAAGATGAGTGGGAATCCTGGGGCATGGTGGGGGAACTGTAGCAAGCTACAATTTGGATTGCAGTTTTGCCCAGAGTTAGTTGCACTTGGAAAACCTCGGATGCATTATGCTGAGCAACTAGCCTGGAGGTGTGATTATCCTTAATGAATATGGACACACCTCCTCCGCCTTTGGTGTTTCGATCCAGGTTACATGGCCGAAAAGTGTGGTATGAGTTATAGCCTGGTAGTGCAGGGGTGCTCTCCGGAGCCTTGAACCACATCTCAGTCACTGCACAGATATCGATGTTCTCCATTTTAGGTAGTGCCTCCCTCGAGTGAGTGCATTTTGAGATTTCGACTTCTAGCACTGAGTAGCATTACTCTCAGTTTTTGCTTGCCTGTTCCTGTTACAGTGGTGACTTTGTTATTTGAACCTTGCCTAAAAGAGGCACTATAAGGGCAGCAAGAGCCTTAGCCAGTATCCGGAATCCCAGGGGAGACAGGGATCATTTAGACAGCCAGCTGGCTCACAGACAGACCCCAGAAAGACCTAACTGGGTCATCTACCTCTACAAAGTGACCAGTCATAAGTGGAGACCCTTAGAAATCAGTGCTGGGACCACTTCTTTTTGGCATTTCCTTCTCTGAAGTCAAGGCCAATGTCAAAAGTCTCTGGCTGACTAAATTTCGAAATGATTGCAAATTAAGACGGTGGTTCAGTGGTAGCGCTGTTGCCTCACAGCAAGAGGTTTTCCCGTTCAATTCTCTGCTAGAGTGTGGGGAGTGCCTTCTGTGTTGAGTCTGCATGTCCTCCCCGCAGTTGGGTGGGCATTCGAAAGACATGCGTAAATGGGCGTGCCTTGGTTGAACGTCGAGCTGGCACCTCAACGTTTGTGAAAATCTACTGCCAATCATTAGCAGACCGGAGTTCCGTTGTGGCGACCCCTAACTGGGAAAAGCCGAAAGACAACAACAACATAGAATCCCCCACCGACATAAATGTTCTCCAGGAAGGGCTGGCACAGACAATTAACTTGTGTCAGAACCACGGACTAAAACTAAATGCAAAGAAATGCAAAATAGTATCCTTTGGAAGCCATCTGCCCCTGGTAAGAATTATATTGACAACAACCCCTGATAGTCAACCCAGTAGTCAGGGTGTTGGGGGAAAACACAGACATTAATTTAGCCTTTGATTGTCACGTGTCTACAGCAGTGGCAAAATCATTCTATGTTGTGCAACTTATAAACAAAGGTATGGCATCTAGGTCCAAGAAGGTCATTGTTCCACTGTAATGAGCATTCATCAAACCTATCATTGAGTACAGTGCCCCCTTTGGTATGTACAGTACGTAACCAGACATATCCAACTAGTGGAATGTCCACACAGGTTCCTCACTAAAAGAATACTGGGCATAAGTAACATGTCCTATGCAGACCAGCTCAAGGCCCTATCTCTGTATTCTGCTTCCTACATACTGCTGAGGGGAGATCTCTGCCTGGCTTAAAAGGTAATGTCACACCTATCCCTAATGGGCATCCTGCATATCCGCAAAACAAATAGCACATGAATTACCCATTCTAAAGACTTAAACCTTACATGTGATACAAATAGGACCTGTTGGAGAGAGAGGTATTTACCTCAGAGACTACCCCTTCTCTGGAACAGGCTCCCCTTCTATGTGAAGCAGAGTCCCCCCCAACCAATTCATATGTAACTTGGACAATTTTGGCACTTATGTCTCCAGTGGTCAGAGTCAACCTGTAAATGGTTCATCTCCCAGGCCCCTGCTTACATTATCAAGGGTACCAGAAAATGTCAGAGATTTGGGATGTATGGCTAGACTTAAAAGGTACTAGTGGTCATTAGCCGAGTAGACACCTATGAACCCATTACAGAAAGTGTCACCCACTAATCCTACCATAGCTGCATATGTTTTCAAGTGACTTAACAAATTCCAAGCTCAATCTCAGATAAAGAAATGCATCTGACAAACATACGGCGGTAGCATTGCTACCTCACAGCAAGAGGTTCTCCCGTTCGATTCTCGGCTGGGCTTGGGAGTGCCTTCTGTGTGGAGTCTGCATGTCCTCCCCGTGGTTGGGTAGCGTTCGAAAGATATGCGTGTGTAAATGAGCGTGCCTTCATTGAAGGTTGGGCGTCGAGCTGGCACCTCGGCATTTCATAAAAATCTACTGCCGATCATTAGTGGACCGGAGTTCTGCTGTGGCGACCCCTTAGCCGAAAGTCAAACAACAACAACATCAGCATGGTCACATTCGCCTATTCATTCTTTGTCGCCAAACTGTGACACCATCTGTTGTCTTCCTGGAAGTGCAATAACAACGTCCTTATCTTCACTACACTACACTACACTACACACACACACACACACACACACACACACAGACACACACACACACACACATGGCTATAGGGCAACTGATCGAATGATCACCAACATCAAGGACCAGGACAGTGACAGCATTATGCTGTTGCAACTAATGTTGACATGTTTTGCCCATAATCCAGTGATTACCCCGGAGTTCATACAATCTCAGGGGAAAGGCAATAGCTGCTTTGGACACATGTCTACCATCTGTTTTACTCATCCAAATATGTGTCGATATTGCTGGTCATTTGACCACATGTCCTAAACCTATATCTATATCTACATAGGGTCTATGTTAAATCAGCAAATGCTTATTTATTGACCCTTTAAGAACGAAAGCTAACAATCTCGAAGACAAGGAACAGCGTTTTTTTTCCTAGGGAAAAAAATTGCTGTTCCGCAAAAAAAGAACAATGTTCAAAACACTGTCTTTGGACAATGTCCCCTCATCACAGCATCCCCAGCCTATACCAGGGATGCCCCCCTCAGGCAAATCACAGATAATCCCCATCCATCCCTGATACTCCATCAGTCAGACAAGCTGCTAATCTAACCTGGCTCACCTTGGCTGTAGTCAGGGATTTATGTCTCTATGCCACCTGTGCACCTGAGGTGCAGTGATCTTGGAGTTAGCAAATATAAATAGCTGTGGTGAAGCCAGCTGCAAGTTTGAAAATCTGCTGTTTGTTAACCGGCATCACATTACTTTTGGTTCAATCAAGCCCAGCACTGTTGTGTCTAACACAACCTGAGAAGTTATGTCTTATAGCATAAATTAAACAAAACAGAATCTTACAGCTGAGACCACCATACAAAATCACACCAGACATCTTAAACATTAGGCAGCCCTAACGTACGTATACATGTCTACTAGCAAAATTCTATATCATTATCATAGATCCTCTTCCCATCCCCATCCTAGATATAAATACATCTGAAAATAAACCCATGTTTGTTTTATACTTGGAAGCTTTTGAGAAAAAATGTGTTTTGTGTAATATAACATGAAGTATATCCATAAATGCTTACTGTAATAAAGCCTGGCCTGTCCTTGCTGCTGCCACAGTATTTGGAGATTTATATCAGACTATATTTGTCCACAGTTTCCTATGTTTAACCAAACTGCAGTAAAAAATACAGAACATAAATGTAAACTGAACACCGAGGCAAAAATTACCATCAACACAAATTATACAGAACTCTGACAGGAAGAATACTGTGTGTTAGGTAAACCTTATAGTTTCTGTGTAGAATTCTAAAAAATAACTGCCCCTTGTGTGGCTCTGAATGTTAACTTACCATTCTGTTTCTGAGTACTAAATTTACTTTTTCATAAATCAGTTCCTGTTACCTGAAAAGGTGCTTATGAGTAGCATTCTATCAGTGTTATATGTCTAGCTGTAAGTGGTCCAGCTCTCCAGGGGGCCAAGAATTGTGTGTATGTCTGTTGTACAACAGCTGCTATGCTTGGCTCCTGAATGTGTTCACATTTGCAAGGTTCTCAGAAGATAAAAATACCAATGGTATGAACACTTTCCTGATAACTGCCTGAATTCTGATATTGTCTAATAACACCGAGTATTATTTTGCTGAAGAAACCCAACTGGAGACTTTTTTTTCCCAAAATGATTGATTTATCACATCTGAAAGACATTTGTTACGGTATGTTAACAGTAATAAAACACAAAAATACTCTTCTGCAATGTAAAATGAAACTCAAAGGCTACAGAGATTTTACATTTCGGAATTTCTCAAGAAAAACGTTAACAGGATGTGGCAAGCATAACTTCTAAGAATGGTTTCATTTCAGCACTTCATTTATATTTGCAAAGATAAAGAGAACGACATGGGAGTATAAAGTCTGCTGGACCACTGAACATCATATTTTGGCACAGAAAAGCCAGTACTCAATACAGTTTCTAGAGACACTAAACAAGGACATTCATTCTGAAATGTATTAACATGGTTGCTCTATTAAAAACCTCTGCCAGACACCCAGGCCCAAATGTATTGTATTGTATTGTATTTATTTTTTATTTATTGCACGACTGTCCTGCTAGGAATCTTGGGAAGAAAATCCTCAGGCTGAACAGTACAAATGTATTCATACAACTTATTAGTGTGTGTGTGTCACACCCCTTATCGTCATGCAGCAACTGCAAATTATTATTTCCAAAAAGAAATAATATACATACACATCTATATATAATATATATGTGTGTATGTATGTATGTATATGTATATCATCATCTTCTTTCGGCTGTTCTCATTAGGGGTTACCACAGCAGATCATCTGTTTCCATTTCTTCCTGTCCTATGCATCTTGCTCTGTCACACCAACCACCTGCATGTCCTCTCTCACCGCATCCATAAACCTTATCTTAGGCCTTCAACTTTTCCTTTTACCTGGTAGCTCCATCCTTAGCATCTTTTTCCCAATATACTCGGCATCCCTCCTCAGCACATGTCCAAACCAATGTAATCTTGCCTCTCCGGCTTTGTCGCCAAACCTTCCAACCTGGGTTGACCCTCTAATATACTTATTCCAAATCCTGTCCACCCTCGTCACACCCAGTGCAAATCTTAACATCTTTAACTCTGCCAAATCCAGGTCAAACTCCTGCCTTTTTGTCAATGCCACTGTCTCCAACCCATGTATATAGATATATACATATATATATATATATATATATATATATATATATATATATATATATGGGACTACCTGATAACACTGACACGTCAAAACACCGATAATGAAATAACCGACACGACAAAACCGAAAGTTCAAAAACACGAAACTTCATATGCCTGTCAAACCACAATCCTGACAATCAACAAAACAAATAACTTTCCCGAAAAACACACACACAACACAAGCACACCAAAAACTTTATAAACCTATACTAAACCTTACATACACAACTATATATGCACTAACCTTAACCCAAACCCTAACCCTAAGGTCCGTCACTATCGCACACTTACCTTACCCGCACCCTAACCCTAACTCACTTAATCCGCCCCAACCCTTAAGTCTGTCATTATCGCACACTTACCTTACCCACACCCTAACTCTAACTCACTTAATCTGCCCTTAACCCTTAAGTTCGTCACTATCACACACTTACCTTACCCGCACCCTAACCCTAACTCTAACTCACTTAACCCGCCCTAAACCTAATGTCCGTCACTATTGCACACTTACCTCACCCGCACCCTACCCTAATGTCCGTCACTATCACACATTTACCTTACCCACACCCTGACCCTAATGTCCATCCCTATCACACACTTACCTTAAAATGCCGGTGTTCTCAGTGTCGGGATTCTCAACTGTCAGTCTTCTCTGCTGTCGATCTTCCGGTGTCGCTTATCTCACTGTCATACTTCTCAGCTTTCGGCGTAATCAGGTAGACTCATATATATATATATATATATATATATATATATATATATAGATATATATAGATAGATATATATATATATGTGTGTGTGTGTGTGTGTGTGTGTGTGTGTGTGTTCACAGGCAAGTACTAGGTTAGCTGCCCTTGCATGTCATTTTACACCTAGCCAATTTCCCTTCAAAAGTGAGAATCAAACGCTGCACCTTGTGTATATCAGATAAACACCTTTACCATTATGGCAACCACCCAATTTTGACATAATTTCTAATTTCACCTACATCACCTGAAACATTTCCAGGTACAAAATTACAACTTCTAACCTGTATTTATACAAAGTTCAAAATGTGGTTAATATGTTACCCCCCTTGAAGAACCTCCTGAACTCTTGCTTATTAGCTTACACAGGTTGCAATGAGTTTCAAGTACACAAAATGAAGAAGTCTAAGCAGGATGGCCAGAGCCACAAAGCAGGGGGAAGGACAGGAAGAATACAATGAGTTAGAGCGTGCCACAGGCTTTCAGTAAGCTTGAAAATTTTGCAGTGGGAGATAATATCAGAGGGAATGGGAAGTAAAGCAGTTAAGAAAGGATAAGCCCTTGTCAGTCAATACCACTTCGGGTCTCCACTGAAAAGAGGCCACTGACCTAGCAGATCTTACGCAGTCCACAAAATGTAAATAATTAGAATAAATAAAATATTACACTAATAGAAGTTAGTGAAGATGGTGTGGAAGATGCTGTCAAGCATTGGGGTACATTAAAAATATAGTGACACGACGCAGAAGCAATTTCTTATGATGTGCAAATTTGAGTGTTTTCTCAAAAACATGAATATTTAACTTCTGAAGCAGATGTACAGCTAAGAGAGCTGGGACTAAGCTGTGCAGAGCTAGCTGAGTCCCACACACAAGAAATGGAGTCGATGAATGCCAGATCCCTTGCTAAATACATACATGCCATATTTAACCAGAGACTAATAGACAAATGTAGATACCTCAGTAAGGAATATGTGAAGTCTAATAGTCTGTGTTAATTCATGTGTTTGTTTCACAGCATTATGTGTACAAGAATTAACTGCCTGTAGGATAGCTTGCTAAGAATATTCAAAGTTTGAGTCATAAGTCACTGAGGGAAGTTTGTCAGGAAATTTTGCTAGAAACATTAATTCTCCTCATGTCCCACTGCAGTAAAATGGTTCATACAATGTTCCCAAACAACGTTTATGGTAAAAGCAACATTTGTGCTGCTTTTCTGTTTTCATAGTGCAGACACATAAAGCCAGAAGAACCAGCTTCAAGCTGTGAATTAGGTGATGGGGAAGCTGGCCAATAAGTGAGCAGCCAGTGTTAGCTAGTCCATTATGGTGAGAGAAGGGGCATAGTTTGGTCCTGCTTTAGGCAAATCCTGAAATCCAGCTCTGTAAGATGAAGACCAGGTGAGTGACAGCCCAGTCAGAGAGTAACTGCATTTCAATCGAGTGATGAAGGTGTGTAGAATGGGACATAGCACCATGCTCTTAGGCTGAAAGGGTGGAGGCTGTAGGCCCCAAAATAATAAACTTATTATATTACCAACTGGGACTTGACAACCAGGCTTAGCAGTCACATCTACATAGGAAAGTGATTGCATACTAGATAACAGGAGGATAATCTAATTTATTTTACTTTATTTTTTGTTAATGTTGTAAAAAGCCTGGGCTGGAGTTTCTTTTTCTGCTCCCCACCCTACAGGTGTAGTCCAAAGATACTTTTCAGTTATGATTCAGGTAGAAAGGCACATTCAACAATACAAGTACAATAACAAGAAATGTAATACTATACAAGAAGAAAATACACATGCATATTTAAAAATAAAATCAAAAGATTTACATAGATAGAACACAGCAGGTAGCACAAAGAACATATTTACTGTTGAGCATATTAAAACCACGGAAGCATGGGTAATGAAGGCAGAGGAGCTGAGGAAGCAAGACGTTCTCTGGGCAGGCAGTTTCCCCTAATATACAATATCTGTCTGAATGAATCACTTAATCAGCCAGTGTTTCCGGCTTTTCATGAAATCTGGAATGTGCAGTTAAGATATTTTTATTATCAAAACAAATAAAGAAAATATTTCAGAATTTGATGTGCATTTATAATTCTTGAAATTGACCATGATGTCATTGTCTTTTATGCATGCATCCTGCATAATTTCTTTTTATGTTAATTTTTATTTATAATGCAGTTTATTAAACAGGTAAGCCAGTAGAACCTTTCCTTGTGTATTGTGGCAATGAACAAGTAGAAGTCACACACACTCATATAAACATCACATCTGACTCGAGAAAGAGCTCTGCGCAGATACTATAAAAACTAAAATTACAATTTCTAGCAGTCAGACAGTGCTTTAGTCAGTTGTTTTTAAAGTTCATCACTCATATTTTAATAGAAGTCACTGGGTAAGCTAAATTTAGATCTTAAAGAATCAACTGAAATTCTCATACTTAAAAAAAAAGGATTTTTACACAGTTCCCTTGAGAATGCTTGCTCGAAATGCAGTGGACCTCGAGAACTTTACAAGAAAAAGAAGCGATGAAGAGGCAACAGCAGATGTGCTAGTTTTTTGAGAGAAGGAAAATGTAAGCAAAACTAAATATATGCTGTTAGTTGTTCCCTACCTCTTAATCAGCAAGCAGTTTCTAAAACAGTAACAGAAAGGCAGTTAATGAAGTTAAAAAACTCAAAGTTCAGATAAAAGTATGCATTCCTCCACACATGATTTATATATGGTGCTGCAATGTCAAAAAAAGCCCAAAAGATAAAACAAACGCAACTTAATACTCCAAACAGGCAAGACTAAATTAGCTACATACAGGCTTCATTATTTTCTCAAATGATGTACACTGCAATTTTTCAACCCAGAAAAGAAAGTATGCGTTCTAACCGTGTAAATACCAAGTTGCACTTGTCAAGATCTCCATGAAACAGGCTCTCATCTATTATCTCTCATCTATGTTATCTAAAATCAGGTAACTTAATAATCCCAATGAAGCGTTCATACCAGCTCAAAAGCTTGACTAACTGCAAACACTATGTTGGTCCACTAAGAGGTATTACATAGTATTCCCAGAGTTTTTATGTTTTCTGTTAGCGGACCAACATTGCATTTTATAACATTTTTTTCCTTCTATAAGGCAAATGAAATGTTACCTTATTTCCTGTGCACTTTCCTAATCTTAGATACATCTAAGTGTGTGTGTGTGTGTGTGTGTGTGTGTGTGTATGTACACATATATATATATATATATATATATATATATATATATATATATATATATATATATATATATATATATACATGGGTCAAATTTCATTACCCGAAAGACCACTTACCCAAATTCCATTTTGCCAAGATGACTTGAATGAAACCTTGAAAAACCAAAGTCATGAAGTGCCAAAGTTCTTTCACCGGGAAATGAACCACTTTTCTGCCAGGGTGAATTATGCCCCCCCCCCCAAGTAGTGCGATCTTGGAGTTGGTATATTTAGTTACAGGTGGTGTGAGGGGCACAGCCCCCCCACTTGTGTGGGTTTAAATTTTGTGCATTTTATTATTTTACCCTGGTGGCCAAGTGGCTCGTTTCCCGGTGAAAGAACCTCTGTGCTTTGTGGTTTCAGAATTCTAAGGTTTTGTTGAAGTCATCTCAGAGAAAACAGATTCTGTTAAGTGGTCTTTCAGTTAATGAACATAGACGCGCGTGTGTGTGTGTGTGTGTGTGTGTGTGTGTGTATGCATGCATATACACACACACATATATATATATATATATATATATATATATATATATATATATATATATATATATATATATATATATATATATATATATATATAGACAGTTAATTGTATGGACTTCAGGTTAAAAGTAAAGTACATTTTTCAAAGAAGAAATGTCAAACTGTATGCATGCAACTAAGAACTATGAAAGCGACAACATAAGGTGGAGACTGTGCTTAAGGGACTCAAAACACTAAATGTGTTGCAAATTATTTCACAGTTAGGACAAGTAAAACTATCAGAAGACAATACCAAATCTCTGAAGTCTCTTCACAATGATACATCAATTAAATGCATAGCGACAGAATCAGTCTGCATGGAAACATATAAAGGAATGTAAATGTACCTTCAATGAAATTTAAAAAAATTATTGCATAGAGAAAATTTTCACTGTGAATGAAGTGCTTCCCCACATTGTGATGTTTCACTTTAGGGAATTATTGATGTTCTGCTGCATCTTCTCCAGGACTGAATATAGAGACACACTCCATTTACATAAAGGTTAGTGGCTAACTCTGAACATAAACATGCCAAAGCAGATAAAGCAAGTACGGAAACATAATGAAATTCAGCAAAGAACAACAGGGAAGAAAAGTTATAGCAGTTTTTGGTCACCAACTGCTTCTAGCCATCTTCAGCAGAAAAAATGAATATGCCTGATGAAAGCAGAGAAGTTACAGTGCTAGTTTTGATTCTAGTAGAATGCTCATAATACAATATATAATGGTACAAAGAAAGAAATGCTGATGGACTTTCAAGAATGCTATATGAAATGTCTGAGAAACCAACAAACATAAATCTAATAGGTGCTACTTTTCAGCTACGGTGCAGTTCACCATGAAGAATACTGATATAAAGGCATAAACCATGGTGGAGTTTAAACAATGATACTCTCCCCTATCTCTAAAATACATGAAAAATGTATTCACCAGCAACTGCTATCCTTCCTCCTAGACAATAACCTCCTGTCCCCTACACAACATGTGGCACTGAATTGGTTAGAGCTCCCCAACCATCTTTCCTTCATTCAACTCTCTACTGCCCATAAACTTATTTTCAACCCTTCCCTCTGCTCTGCCCTTTCCCCCACCCTTACCATGCACCTTCCTGACCATTTTCTCAGATCCAATAAATAAAACATAGTTGAACTTTATAAACCTCTATGTACTCCTGGCCAATCTCTATTAGCCTTCTCTCTTGTACAAAAATGGAACTCACTTCCTCCCCATATTCGGATTGCACAAAATATTTCTGCCTTCAAGACACTACTCCACTCTTACCTCTCCCTCTGCTTGGGAATGGTCCTCCTCCTGCACCTCCTAAACTTCAACATCCATCTTGCAATCGATCTCCACATCTCAAAAGCTCTGGCTTTCCCCTAGTTATTCTCCTGCTTGACAAAACTATTTTCATAACCAAATTCTTCATCAAGGTCCATAATAATGAAGGTTTGGATAAGGAAATAGGTCTCAAGACTGATGGCTTAATCCACCTGTGAGGATAGGTGCTAAGGTAATAAGGATTAATACTGACTGCACTTCAAAAAACACAAAAAGAAAAATTAAAAACAATCTGTCCACTGAGTAAGTTTAAAGCAAAACAATATTAAAGCACACTTACTATATCAACTCGCAATAAAATAATTTCTGTTTAATTTTACAAAAATCATAACTATCTTGGATGAAACAGATTTTTCTATGCTCAAAAATGAAACAAAACAGTGTAAGAAACTTGTGTGTGTCTGGAAGTTTTTCAATTCCTGTATGTTTAGTTTATCATTATATATTAAAAAATGAAAAAAACAGAATTTGGTAGTAGAAGTAGCAAACCTAAAACATCCTAAAGCAAAAAATAAAAACTTATTTTGAAATAGTATTAATATTATACAGATTTATTAACTCTATTAGGTATTCAGAAGTAATCCAAGCAGGGTAGATAGTTTATTTCCAGTTGAAAATCCTTTACTAAGCATGTAAACAAGAGATCCAAACAAAACAAAAAAATGAAAAGAATGATAGTTTCATCCCAAACTTTCTGACTAATATACCTGTCATCAGGTGTGGGAGTGGTTTATTTAGTTGTAAAACAAAGTGTAATGGCATACATGTTAACAGAGTCAACTCCCTGCCCCCATCCTTATCAGTGTGATATTCGAGCTGGTACTGCCCTACTTATAAAATGCCCTAATAATTTAAATGTTATGCACTTTAAATAAAATTAATAATGATGTGTACTTCTTATGCAGCACATTATTATTAAACAAAGTATGCGAATAATTCATAGACATTACAATACATGGTTGGAAATATTAAAATATTAGACCATTTGGAAATCAAAAAAAATATATTTTGGCATCCAGAAAAATGCATTGTGCAAAACATAATCTATTTACATTAATTATTGTTAACAAAGATCACTTTTATCCCTCCAGACTTCTTCAGGTCTCTGTACAACAACAGTAAAATATATATCTACAAAACATCTTACTAAAACTAACCAATATGCATATTAAAAACAGGAAACCAAAATTAAAACAAGAATATAATCGTGTATGTATATGTAATTAATGAGTAAGTTAAACCAGGAAAAGTACATTAATTTAGTGCTGGCCAGTGTGGGAAAGTAAAAAAAAAAAACAGTGTTGATATAAAGGTAGTGAACACTCAATATAAAATGACACTAAAATCAATACTTAAATAAGGATAGTGGACAAATAAAATAAAATTAGCCCTGTAAACAATGTGGTAATTTTCTAAGTTCCAGTATACTTTGAAGTGAACAGTTGCAATTTAGTCCAGGTCTTCTGACAAAAGTTCAGCTTTAATTGTCATGTGAGTACATTCAGGATATCACCTTCAAGATCACTCATGTCTACGAGATCCAGTATCTGGAATTTAAAACCTGTGTGTCGTCTATGCAGAGAAAGGTGTTTGGCTAGTGCGTTGTTTTCACAACCAGAGGGAATTTCTGCAGATGACATGAAATCCTATGCTTAAGTTTAGCTAGTCTTGCCCACATAAAATGTATTACACTTATTGCATTGTGCCCTGTAAATTACTTTGTAGTGTCACAGTCACCCCATGCACTGGTCTTAATGACTTTTTTTTAAATAATGGAAATAAAAGGTATCGCCTCACTGTATGTGTGTATGTGTATATAAATATAAATATATATATATATATATATATATATATATATATATATATATATATATATATATATGGATCTAGGACACTTGCTCGGAAAAGCAAGTGTCCGAATCCATATATACCGATCACAGTTTAACGAAAGCACTTTAATCAAAAAAGCGCATCCGTTAAACTGTGAAGAAAGAAAAAAAAAACAAAACCACAAATTAAATGTTTTTGCAGGGGGGCTTTGCACCCCCAACATGGGGGGCTGTGCCCCCACAACCCCCTACTTAAATATTCTCACTCCAAGGTCGCACTACAGTGGACTAAAGGAATATTCCCTTACTCGCACCGCAGTGCGACCGGCACACCACTCACACATACCCGAAATTGCTGCTTCAATGAACAGCAATTTCGGGTATGTGTGAGCGCGAATTTGACTTTCGGTGAAAGTTCAATTTGCACAAGTGTCCGGGTTCCATATATATATATATATATATATATATATATATATATATATATATATATATAAACAAATATATATATATATATATATATATATATATATATGCACACACACACACACACACACACAGAATGTATAATTAGCTAGTGGAAAGTTCTTTTCTATTTTTAAAGGTGTTTCATTCCAGTACTACAACATCTTTTGAATATCTATAACAGGATAATGAGATCATGAATATTTAAGAATTAAGTTTTCTTTGGTTACATGATTTTGCTTATGTTAGATTAATGAGCAAAAAATGCAATTCAGACAATTCCTTAAGCTTGCATAGGCTGCACTTTATTAAAAAGCCCAGAGAACAAAAATAATCGTGGCCCTACAACATACCCGAGCAACTACAGGCCTATTACTCTTACTAGCAACACCTTTAAAGCCATGAAACACATGGCTGAACTAATTAACAGTGACAAAGCTGACTACCAATCCCTTGTTACTAATCAATCTGGATTTGTGAAAGGCAAGTCATGTCTACACAATCAAGTCAATTTTTTTGACAAGGTCACAAACCTTCAGATGAGAGTCAGTCTCCACACTGCCTACTTAGACCTTGTCAAGGCCTTTGACACCATTCCCCATGTAAGCATTACAGACAAATTCTCTGGTCTCAAAATTAGCCCTTACATTGTAAGCTGGATAGGAAACTAGTCTGCTTATTGACAGAGGTCACATTATGAAGGTAGAAGACCTCTCTACTAGCCACATAGATGTACTCTGTAGGACTCAGGTTTTCGATGAGCTAATTCAGCATTTACTACTGGTAAGTGAAATCAGGCATCCGAGATCTCTGACTATGTAAGATTCAAATAACTACAAACAGATGCAGTTGTCAGTTTCCCCATAATATACATATTCTCTAGCAGTATGTACACTTGACCATAACATGGTGTGCTGGCTACAAGATAGTTATATACAATGAGAATTACAGCAGCATTACCATCAAAAAAGCACCACCCTCCCTCAAAACAGGTTGTATTATTAGAGACAAGTGTACGTACATAGATAATGAGCTATCGTTTAATCACTGTCACTCAAATCTGGCTAAGTAGCACTTTGACATCACACAGCTTATCTGTCAGGGTATCTCATGTAGGCCAAAGGATGCATTTGACCCACTGCATTCGTCCTTCGTTCTGGCAGGTGGTGAGGAGGTTGAGGCTGTCAGCTGTATTTTCTCTGGTACAGAGTTTGATTCTCTCAGCCATAATCTGCCTGCTGTGTGACCTTGAGTAAGTTACTTAACTAGCCATTGCTCCCATGTCGCCCCTGAAAAGGGACTGTGTGTCCAGTGGACTTACCTGGTTAGCAACTAGGATTATTATTAATAAATACAATGTCCCCTTATATCATAGTACTTTCTACAACCTTAATGAACCCAAAAAATTCCTAACTAAAATGATGTCTAGTTTAAGCCACTTAAGTTATCCTAACAGATTAAAATACCTTTCCCTCTATTCCACTGCATACCTGCTCGAGAGGAAACTTACTTTTAGTATTTTGTGTAGAGAAAGATCTTGCATTTTTTGACATGCTCTACCATTTCAAAGCAGTCTACCACCACCCAGTCCAACTACCTAAACGTACACTGTACGGTAAACAACAGTCTACTGGTATTTCTTGCCCAATGCATTTCCAAACTTTTGAAAATATTTTTTCTGCACATTAAACAAACTGCCTCCCTGACTACCTTCAAACTCAGTCTTGACAAATGTATGGGTAACCATAAATTCATGCTCAGTGTTAACGCAAATTATCTGACTAGAGGCAACCATCCTTATTATTAAAAAGGCATTCGGGATAAGTTTCTCAATGGCTCTCCAGCCATAAGCTTAAAAATAAATCAATGAACTTATGACAACCTGATGAAATTTTAAATGCTGAGGTATATCAGAACAACTGAAGAGTTAAATGAGGCAGTATTTGTCAGGAAGACAAAAGAAGGGTGACCTGTGCTAATTAACAAAGGCAGCAATGGGCAGAGAGGAATAAAAACTGTTAGGATCACAGGTTAATACTAGGCTGTGATCCTGAGGACCATTAGTAGCCTAGCTGCAATATCCCAAATTTTAGATATTCATTGACATTATTAATGTGTACCTAGTTTTGATCTCTTTCAATGAGGGCTTGAGGGGCCAGACCCTGGGTATATTTATGATTACTCATCTAGTTTTTCAGGTTATTCTTAAAAGGGAATCAGGGAGTCACTTTGCTTTATATCCAAAGGAAGTCTATTCTCTGGGATATACATCTATCCTGCCAGCAGGTCCTATTTATGTTTCATTGGAAATTAAGGCCTGTTCAGCAGCTGTTAAGGGTGTTACTTGTTTTGCAAATGTGTAGGTGGTTGCATAGGACTGGATCCTTTGACACTCTGTAGGCTACGCAGAGGTCACCATTTACCTACTTAATAAACTAATTGAAGCTTAAACAGGGCATCTTTATTCCGCCCACACAGGGTGGTATGAGAGAGAGAGAGAGAGAGAGTCTCATAGACCTGCTAGCTAAACTGACTTTTTATGGACTAATCCTTTGTACTCTGTTTCTTTTTAGTGCTGTCACCCTCTGGGTAACAGGTGGGATACCAGACTTGACTCAAACATTCTAGATTACATCTGTTTTCTACTTCAAGGAAGGGGACTACTTAACTTAAAATGGCTTACAACATGTATTTACTAATGAGCAAGCTAAAAAAATTGATGATAATGACTAGCTGCCATAGCATACTGTATCTAGTTTGTAGTTCCATAAAATTATGTTTTTTCTGCAGTCCTATGTAACAGTAAAACATATTAATGTTAGGAAACTATAAACAGGATGCTGTACACTGCAAGGATGATTCATCACAGTCAGTTATTTTTTTTTTTACTGCTTTTTGTGGTTGAACATTACAACTTGCAGTCATACTACTGAGACAAAAACTCACAGATATCCTGTTTTACATGGAGAGGAAATGGAGGCTAACTGGCAGTGAAATTAGGTTATATACAAATGTGATCAAAATGTTACTGTATAGAAAGGGTTTAAGTGATGTCAGAATTTCTGTGCTTCATTTTTTACATACACATTCTTTAACCAGTAATATGGATTGTCAACAGCATAGCAATCTGAACAGCAATATACCACAGAGCATGGCAGTGATGGTAGAAACAAGAGAAATCACACCAACTATGCTTAGATCATCATCATCATCAACTCCTTTCCCATTTTCTACACAAGATCAGGGTGTTGAGTCAACAGTCGCCTTCTCTCAATCTAATGCCACTCTCCTATCTTCTAAAAAAGTCATGCTTGACTGTGACAGGTCTTTTCTCACACAATCTATTAACCTCTTTGCTGAACACCTATTTCTTTTTGCATTCAATCTGTCTGTCCCAAATCTTCATCAGACTGTCTTCTACTTTACTGCGCATGTGCCTGTACCACAGTAATCTGTTCTTTAAGACCTTCTCTGTAAATGGAACTACTTGGGTTTCTGCTCTGATGTCCTCATTTCTTCATCTGTCCTACAGTGCGCATCCTACCACCCTTCTCAGACGCTTCATCTGCATCGCCTCTGGCTGCCTCATCTGCTCTGTCTTTACTGTCCAGGTTTCTGTACTATACAGTAGTACTGGTCAAACCATTGTTTTGTAAACCTTACTACTCAGTTTCTTTGGCATATGTCTGTCATGCACTAACTCCAACACTCTGTGCCAGTTGCCTGCAGTCCCTCTGATTCTAGCTTTGGACTCCTTATTCAGATTTTCCTCCTCCCTCTCACGTACAACTGTTAACTTGTTCCACTGTTTTCTCCTTCTATCCCAAATCTCACCTTCTTCTGATTTCCAACATATGCTGCCATTGCAACTGTCTTATCTATTTCCAGTTTCATCCACTGTGCCTTCAGTGTTGCATTTCAGTCCCCTATCATTTGCAGAAGTACTTCAGAGAGTGACTGTAATGTCACATTGTCTGCATACAGATAGCTAATGTAATCCATCAGCCGTATGAACAGCAGTGGGCTAAGAGGTGAACCCTGATGCACATCCAATCCCACTGGGAACGCCTGTGTGAGATGGAAGACTGCTGATACTTAGCCTGTACTAATTCTACCTATGTTTTTGGTACTTTGAACCATTGCAGGGGTGTCCTAATCAGGTTTTCTGGGATCACACCATATGCTTTCTTCAAGTTCAGGAAGGCTCAGTCAGACTTTTTCTCCCTCTCTAGTCTCTCTCACTATTAACATCAGGTCATTGAGATGCATCCTCATTTGAATCAGAAATGCTTATTGCACATCTTACTTTCTACGACTCTGCATATTTGTTGATCGATCACCCTTTTCAGCAGCTTCATGCAGTATGATCGTGTAGCTAGGCATACACAGTGTACTCAAACAGGAGCAGTGATGACTTATTAAATAAAGATTTGCTAAGTAATTCACCTCATAACAGACAGGTGTAGTAAGATCTAGGCACCACTAACAGGAAACTCTCATGTAATGAATGGTTGAACTAATTTGTCCGTTATATTTACGTTTAAGTTCATTTAAAAGTTTCTTTGTAAAGAAAACTTGGCTTCTAATTTCATAATGGACTGTCCTTTCAAGGGATTAAGATTTTAACACTTGTAAAATACAGCAGAACTAGTAATTTGGATACACTTTTTTAATTCACAGCAATTAAGCTCCTAAAAGACCTCCCACTGCATCTTCTGAATTTCAATGGCGGGATTATTTGGCCCCTTCATTAATTGTTTCTCACTGTAGTTTGGGATAATAAGTGTTCTTTGCCAGCCAAAGCAATGATGGCACAATACACAGCGATAATGCTGCATTTTGATTATTCTCAGCAATTAAACTCCTAAAATATGGGCTATGCAAGGAATTTCAATAAGCCTGAGTTGGGTAGATTTCAGAGTCTTTTGGACTGTGAAGGAATTTTAATTTTCACCTCCATGCATAGCTTTTAGTGAAGCAAATTTATTTCAGCCCTTGCTTTTTAACAGAATTAGCAGCACTATGCTTCCCCTTGTCTCCAACAAATGTAGCATTCTCACTGCATACATTTCACAGCATCATGGCAACTCTACCTACTTCATTCAATGCCATAAATTCAGATCAGGCATGTCCACTACACATATGATAGTTGTATGGGAATATCAGGGAAATCTCCAGCAGCAGTTCCAACTAATGCGGGCCTCAGTCATTAATCAAAGAATTCATCTGAGGCAGAGCAACAACTCATTTTAAGAGAGCTAGCTAGTCTAGAAAGTATACTGCGCTGTGCAATGTGACATTGTTTAAAAGCTGATTTTGAGCTCTACCAAACATAAAACACACACACACACATATACACCAGTAGCATGCTGCCTATTTTTTTCACTTTGTTTAGAAAATCAGTTAAGTAATAACTTCAGTCCTTCTCTAGTATGAATTTACTGAATGCCAGTCTACTGCTTTTGACTACAGCTTCATTTATTTAAGTGCAACAGCAGTTTCCTAAACTGGCAGAGAATGCTGGTTCACAGGGTTGTGCATGTGATACGTCCTAAATAGCCTTTCTTAGGTCATGTTGTGCCATGCAGCTTCCACAGTTCTGAACACTGTTCAGCCACATTGAACAAGAAATTACTAAGCAATGTTGTATGTGTGAACTACACTCTACTATATCCTCTTATGCATTTTTTGTTACAGCAACCGAATAACAAAGCAAAGATTTCTTTAAGCACCCTCACCAACAGTGAATAAAGCCTTTATAATTCTGTGAGCAGTTCTGTTAACTGCCAGACACACAAAATTAAAACAAAACTTTCTATTCATTAAAAAAAAAACTATCCACCTACTGCATTACTTCATTCCATAGCCAAACTCAGATCCATAGTACAGTCCTGAGGAAGTCTAACATCAGCAGTCCCAGGAGCACCACTGCCAGGTAAACAATCTGACAGTGTCAAATGACAAAATAAAAACATTTTTTTTTTCATTTTTGGAGAAATAACATGGCCCACTTTGGTGTCATGCACCCATCCTAACCCTCCTATTCTGGGTACATCACCCATTATCCCAGCCCAATTTGCATCTACCATCTGGAGTTACACAACTATCTTCATTGTAGAATGAGAAAGACAGTTTCACTCCATGGAAAATAACAAAAAAATGAGCAAGAGGGTGTAACTGTCTCCTACAGGTTTTACTTGGTTCAGTTAATGGCAAATCGTGCAAAAAGGTTCTAGCTTAGTCATTTATTATCATTTTAGACCCAAATGCTATCATGGCCTCTATCATAACAGTATCTATGTTTGTATTACTGATTACTGTTCAGAATTGTATGGATTGTGAAAATTACTTGTGAATGAATTTGCATTCACATCAGCTAAACAACATAGACCCAAAACATTCCCAAAAATACAAAATATAATGGGGAATTCAAAAATAAACCGCCTTGGTGATCTGCCCACAGTAAAACACTTGAGAATAAAATAAATATTACTAAATGTCTACAATAAATCACAATCTACCCATGTAAAGAATCAGTATGGAAACAAAAAAAAACACCATCAGGAAATTCAAAGCTAAACATGAACAGAAAACAGCAGCTGAAACAAAAGATAATTACACATCTTTCTTCAATTAACTAAGAAACAGCACCCAATAATGTTTTGAGCTAATTCATAATGGTATCATTACTCTTACCCTAAGGATATTGGTAATATACTAGCAATTAAATTTAGTACTAACTTCCCATCAGGTAGAGTTACTGAAATTCAGACATCCCAAGGCCTCTGCTCCATTGTCTGATTACCATGGAGCAGGTATTTAACCACCTCTCCAAGTCCAAATACACTATATACACACCCTCTCCCTGAACCTCCCTAAGCCTCTTTAATTAACTATGCTCCACACAAATTATGCTCATGAAGCTTGGATAATACCAACTGTGGTGCGTCTATGACAGAGTGGGCCTATCTAAGCCCCTTGTAACTCCAGACTAATCAGCTCAATATGCAAGGCCATGGAATGAGTTACACAGCAGACATTAAAATCCTTGTTACCATCCACTCATATCAGTTTGGTCATATCAAGAGTGCTTCATGCCTACTAGATCTTGTTAACTTCTTTGAAAAGTGCACAAAAGCTTTGGTTGGAGATAATACAGTCTGCACAATAAACCTATAGCTGGCTAGGACCTAAAACACCATCCCTCCACTGCAGGTATTGTAAATACCTCAGAGACCTAAGCATTAATTCTTATGTTGTAAGGTGGTGGGTAATCTGGTTGTGTAACAGAACAAAACTATAAAGTAGCAGGAGCCACATCAGAAAACAAAAAGCCGACTAGTGAAATACCCTTGGGGATCCATGAGATCTCCCTCCAATGCAGTAAGCATTTTTTCAATATTCAGTCTACAAATTTACACCTTTGGCTACTTAAGTTTGCAGACACTTGTAAGCTAGGTGTTGTGCCTCATTCAGCTTCCCATAATGCATCACTACAATAAGAAGTGAACTCTACAAACCATTCACATATTAAATGCAAAAAGGGTGCAGTACTATCACATTTGGCAAAAGCAACTGCTACCTACAGTATACATAGTACTGCCCTATAGACAGATTCAGTCATCAGAGACCTTGGTTCCTTATTTATTTATTGACATTTGTTTATTGGGAAAGTCCAACTGGGCCACATGTGCGTTTCTCAGCTGAGGCCCATGGAGAAAATTTCCAAGGTATCATATTTAATCCAATCAATATTTATAATAACACAGTTTCAGTAAAAACATAGCCTAATAGTCAGTATAATAAAATTTGTATTGCTATTCACAAACATTGATATATAAGTATTATATGGAAATTTTCAAACAGAAGAATGGTGTATAAGGTAGGGAGGAGTAATTTAAGAAATACAATAAAGTGAGGTATTACAGGGGGAAAAGCAAGTTTATGTGTTAATAGAGAAGTAATGAGGGAAGAGCAATTTAGTTGTGCTATTTAGAAGTCAGTTTAGTAGTTTAAGAAGTAAAATAAAGTGGGGTATTAGAAGGGGATAAGCAAGTTATGTGACTTAGTGTTTTCAAGAGAAGATAAGTGATGAAATGTGTTGAGAGAGCTATATCCCAGATGAGGAGCAGGGACAAAGCCAGGAGGCAGAAAGGAAGTTTTTTAGTAATGGTTTGAAAAGGTGAAGGTGTAAGATAGACCTAATTGATAGAAGAATTTTGTTCCAAGTGCTGGTTACACTATTACAATAGACAGTGAACCCAGGAGCCCTTTGTGGTTTGTAGACGGTAAGCAGTTGTTTATCACCGGACCAAAAGAGACAGTTTGGAGTACATGACTAATTGTTTGGCAGGTAATCGGGGTCTGGATGATTTTGTGGGTTAGGATGAGCTGAGTGTAAGACAGGTGGTGAGGACGTTCACGCTAGTTAAGTCTTTTTAGTGCTAAACAGTGGTGGGTCTGGTAAGGTTTGTTGCAGTTGTTAAAGATAAACCCAGTTCTTTGACAACCACTGCACAATCGTGGTGAGGAAATTCTGTTTGTCCCAACTAATATCCAAAGTTCTCTCATATAAGTCTAAAGTCAAAAGAAGTTATCATTCCTGTATGCATAGCCCTCATCAGACAAATTATAGCATAACATACCCTTTTTGAAATGTATCTGTCCAAAATTATCACACAAATAGAAAGATCCCAGCAGTTTCTTAGGGAAAAAAGTCACTGATCTAAAGACCCTAAACTACAAAGACATGTTAGACTCTTTATTCTCTCATGGAGCCCTACATAGCAAAAATATGACTGGCGTTTCTTGCCATGAAGGACCCTAATCTCTTCCACCTTCTTCAGATTCACAAAGAATGTGGCATACAAACAAGTGTATACAGGATGTGCAGCTCCATCAATAAACAAACATAACCTACTGGCAGAACAGATTAATCTTGCTGCACTTACCTCATCTCTGGAATAAATTACTCATGCATATTAAAGGGAATGATAGCTGTCTTTTCTTTTTATCTATCTATCTCTCTATCTATTATCTATCTATCGATTTATTTTTAACCAGATAAGTGAACTGGTCAGAGAACCATTTTCAGTCATGCTCAGGCCAAGAACAGTAGATATTAACAACCACCCATGCGGCATACTTAAGTTCATAGGTAAGTACTATGCTGGCTGCCCTTGTGAACGAGAATAATTAGCAAACATATAGGTAATTTGAGGAGACCGATGCATGAAATAAAGCATTGAGGAGCTGCCTCTCTCCATTAGTAGTACAGGGTACAGTCTTGGGGAAAATTTTCTGTTTCCTATCCATAGATCTAAGTTCACTTGAATATGGACAGGGATGAACTTTGTTACCACAGCAATTTTATCCTCTACAAGATATACCTGCCCTTCCAAGCCATTCTGCTGATGTTGCAGAAAATGTTTTGGTCTCTAGAACAAGTATTTATGATGCCCTTTGACTTGCTTGATGTGCATGCAGTAAATCCATCAGTAATGGGTTGGAGGATGCCTTGGATGCCAGACACAGGTCACCTCTTATATTTTTCTATGCCACATTTTAAGCATGAGGGTATTAAACAATTTTCAGGTATGCTCAATTATGCAGTTGAATTAGCTTATCAAAGGTTTATGCCGGCAAAACAGAATGGTGCATATAATATGTCTAAGAATGGGATGAATTATAATTGCTTTCTAAAAATAATAGCTTAGTTATAAAACCTTCAGATAAAAGTAATAAAATTGTTATCAGTATTTACAAATGTGTATATCACATTCACAGGATGAAAATGTCTTTGAGGTAACCAATGTTGTAGAATATAATAGGGCTGTTGACAATTCTGCTGAACTGTTTGGAAAAGGTTTTAGACTAGGTTATTTTTCTCTGATAGATTTAGATACCAAATTTCAAGTTTCTGATAGTGAGTTAGCAGTATTTTATTGTCTTCTTAAGGTACATAAGATTGTCTTGAACCCTCCTAGAAGAACAATAATGTCAGCTTGCAAGTATTTTTTTATCGAATATGGGTATGTTTCTGCATGCCTTTTTGCTACCATTTGTTTTGAAGTTACCATATCTTATATTAGGGACTCTAGTGATTTTTGAATAAAATTTCTGATATTGTTTGGTCAGATGATATGTTTTTTTTATGAGTGTAGATGTGTGTAGCTTGTATGCCAGTATCAAACACAGTACAGGTTTAGAGGCTGTAAAATACTTTTTGGGTGATACCCCATTGTCTAATTATATATTAGAACTTTTATATTTTTGTTTGACTAATAATGTTTTTGTATTTAATAATTGTTTATATCATAAACTTCAGGGGACTGCAATGGGGGCATCTTTTGACCCCATGTATGCTAATTTGGTTATGGGTTTATATGAGATAGAATTTCTTTATCAATATAGATTTTTAATAGATTTGTGGTTAAGTATTATTCATTTATTGATGATTTAATTTTTATTTGCAATGGTGGATTATATTTAGTTTATGATTTTTATGATAAATTACAAAGAAATTGATTTGTTTTTTGCTTGATGGTTTGCGATTTTGGAGACAGATCTTTTTTTTTTTGTATATTAATTTGTCTTTAACCCCATAATGAGTTGATTGCATCCGTACATATGATGTTTATGGATGGGGTGCAGTTGCCATCCCCCAAGTGTGTTGGTTGCTCTTCCCTATGGTAAGTTTATTCGTCTTAGGAGGCTTTGTAATAATGACAAAGATTTTGGGACTAAAATAAATAGGATGTCATCTATTTTTTATTCTAGGGGGTATGATCCTAGACTTCTAGAATCTACTATTAAGAAAAAGCTTGATGGGACAGTTTATGGGGGGGGGGTATTTTAAACAGTCAGACAAACTGTACTCCTGTGTTTGGTCAATATAGTGGTGGCAAGAGGAAAATTTATCTTGCAACTACATATAATGTTTTGAATTCTGAGGTGATAGCTTTAGTTAAATATTACTGGAATTTTTTTTTACTTAGGTCTAAGGAATTGTCTAATGTTTTATGTCCTTTTCCTAGTATTTCATACAGATGGGGAAGGAATTTAAGAGAACTCTTGGTTCATAATTATTTTTGTCTCCACCCTGTTGGTCCACCTGGATTTCCTAACCTTTTGGGTACTTATCTTACAACCAGATTACCCACCACCTTACAACACTGTTGCTCTTGTCAATATGTTGTTAGGACATTTGATTATTTAAATGGGGGTCCTTTTACCACCTCAGATTTTTATAGCTGTAATACAGAGGGCATTATATATGCTATACAGTGTCCATGTGAGTTGATATACAAAGGCCCAAAAATAGGGACAACTTTTAAATATTGCTCCTATAACCTTAGAAACTTGCTAGAACAACAGGTTTTGTATTACTATTGTGTATTTTATGAAGAATATGAAGTATGAAACTCAAATGTCTGTCATTATTTAGTGTTATTTAGTCACTTCAATCCTCAGTTTCCCAAAAAACCACAAATTTTATGAGGAACAATCCAAAAATATAAGACAGAAATCTGAACATTGTGCAACAATATGTACAGTTAAGAGGTAAGTATATGGTGTAGAAATATTTACATATTTACAACTGATTGAGTGCATTACAATAGAGTAAAAATTCATATTCTGACAAGAAAATTTAAATAAACTAAGAGAATGCAATATTATAATAGCAGTCTGTAGATACATTTAAATTTTCACTGTGCTATTTTTCACTCTTAAAAGAAAAATGGTTTCTAAAGAAGAATAAAATATTGGTCTTAGCATAGTATAGATATACTCAAGGATAAAAGCATGCATGAACACCTCCTTTTATGCATGTTTCTTAATGTGACCTACTCTGCTGCAAAATGAGAAGAAACAATTCACCCTTGCACAGGGTTCATACCTTCATCGGGACTGTGGATGCCCCCAACAACATTGTCTTGCCTGTACCACACTATGGAAGACTTGTAAAAAGAGATCACATGGAATTCACTGTCAGTCATTTATTAGTTTTCCCAGTGCATTACAGCATCTCTCACCCTCCAATTAACATTCATTCCAGATGATCCCCAACATACAACCCTTAATTCTTCTTTGGGAAATGTATGGAATGCTTTTAATATGTTGTCCTTTCTTTTTCTTAAGCTACTTTATCCAGTCCACCCAGAACATTCCACAGCAATGCTCTTTTCTTTGATCTAAATGCTGCGAATACTGTGTGAGTTATGCAGATGTTAGGTCCCTTACACCATTGTTTATTAACTATGTCTTGGATGCCTGCTTTTGGCTTTCTTGTTTTATTAAGTAATGAAAAAGTGAGCAGTTGCAAAGTCTATTATGTATTCCCTGGTTTAACTATATATACCTTCCCAAACTGCCTAAAATAAACCAATATTTCCCCTTCCTACCATCCTTTGGGGCAACAGCGGCAGGTCTCGTGGCACTTGCCCAGGAAAAAGTGCGTTTTTTGCTCTCCTAAAGCCTAGGCAGTTAATGACAATTCTACTTTGATATCAGTGCTGCTGAAGGTTAAAGGTTATTCATCATGCCATTTTAATACCTTACCTTTTATTCAGCATTTCTTTTAACATAGATCACTCCAATCTAATGCACATTACTCTTCCAAGTCTGTTTTCAGTTTTGTAAATTAAAACATATTCCTCCAGTTATTCTCTTTTGGTCTACTTTGTGGGTCCACAGACTCTATCACACTAAGCCCCCATCAAACCACAGAAAGGTAGCTGAACCACCATAAGATACAACAACCTCCCAAAAATGCAGAAATACTTGGAATGACCAATATTTAATTTACTATATTATTCTTTATTATGCATCTGCATTCACAAACTGCTAGTCCTTCGGCACTCAGCCTAGTCCCGCATAGAAACAATATCAGATAGCTAATACTTTAAGTACACAAAAGTTTCAGACTTCCATCTGCCTCCCCAGAATGGACTCATCATTACAGAAACAGTGGCAGAGATGCCATAGAATAACTGGCTCCCTATAACCCTCATCACTATTATACTGTATATGTAGGGTGCTGCCACGGTTCTTATGTTACCACATCTCACCTGTTTTAGCAACACCTTCCAGGCTTCAGGAGCCCCACAGTTAACAAGTCTATCCCATTTCTCAGGCAGTACATCCTTAAAAATAATATGTCCTGTAAACAAAATAGCTTTTTAATTTTACCTCACTGTATTACTCAGGCATCCCCAAGACTAAGTCAGTCCTTATTTCAATGTTAATTCTCTGCTGATCTGCCATGGATGTATTATATGAATTATGATGTTTTGCTGCCCTGTAATGCTTCTTCCAGGTAGGACTTTCTGCCAGGTTGTAAGACAAGCATCTGGCAGTAGGTCAGCATCAGGTCTTCACAACTAATCAGCTTTCCCTTCTAAGCACCAATAAGACAAAACTGTTCTCAACTAAGTCAAATTACAGTTGCGATCAATACACCAAATTAGTAAACATTTTCTCTTTCACTGGCTATTATCTGCTCCAATATCATTAGGAAGCACGGGTTCCAAGCTACAAGTATGACAAAACTTAAACATTAAAACACTAATTTCACAGCTATAGCCTTGATAAACAACTCTTCATTTACACAGGAAAATGAAACTTCCTAATACTTCTTTCATGAAGTAAGCAACTGGTGAAAGAAAAGGGCATATGCTGTATCTGAGAAAGAAGCTGGTTGAGACAAATGTAGTTTTATGAAAAATAAGCTAATATTAGACAACTGAGATTAGAAATAGTGAACACCAATTATGAATCCAGGATGTTTACCCTTGTGCATTGATTGGTGGGGAAAATGTGCTTTAATCTAAAATGATGAATACATTTTGCTAGGGATGATGTTCAGTCACTCATTTGTAATCTACCAGGAAACCATAATTTCAAACAGTCATAGCAAAACAATCAAAAATATTTTTTTCCTTGACTTTGCACAGAATAAATCATTATAGCAGATTAATGGAGTTTTTTTGTTGTTGTTTTGTTTAGTTTTATGAGGATCATTAGCAGATGTGACCTGGACTCTTTCCATAATAAATAAATAAAGCTGTGAGTTGACCTGGACTCTCACTGTCTCTTTCTCATTAGTCAATTTAAACTTTCTTCCTGCATGCCACAAAATGAATTTGCGGCAGCTGCCTGGAAACATTCCAACATCAGTGAATGGCATTACAATTTAGTGAGTAAGGCAACATTAAAATGTGCTCCATTGCAACATCAGGTTTAACTGGTTATCTGCATACTATGCAACTTTCAGCATATAAGTTTAAGTTTTTTTCCTTATCTTTTGCAACATAGCATGTGGTACCTACTACAGCAAGATGCAGGTTCCTATCAGTCATAATATAAATGCCCTGGTTCTTTCTTATAGCACTCATAAGAATATGTTTTTCCTATCCCACTGTATGCTGACCTTCATAACCAGTGACATCATAACTATGTTAGTGTAGAAGTGCATTCTTAGACTTTAACGGATGCACCTTTGTGCACTGAAGTCTATGAAGACATTGTAACATTAGCCCTACACTGAGGTCATCAAACATTTTGTAAATTAATGGGGGCACAAATCCTGTCATTTTCTGCACATTTTTATTTTTTTTTGCAGGACAGTAATGTCATTACAATAGCAGAAAACAAAAAGAGTGACTCCATCACTCCGCAGCAAGGCGAAATACAATCAATAGGATGCTCTGCCTCTTCAAAGGTTCAAGGCTGTTCCTGGGGCAGCAGTGCTAGAAATGATAATTGTTCTGCATATACCAATTATGAACAAGTTGATAACTTTAACATCTATGCTGTTACTACTTGAGTAAAACAAATGCACAAAAAAAGCAACGGTTAAAAGTGTCACTTCCTACAAGAAGAGACCATTCTAAATTTGTGGGAATAAAAGAGATGCTATCTAGTTATTTTATATTCAGGGAAGTAAGCAAAAAAGTGAGAAAGCAGTATAGTACACATAAAACAGCAAAAGATCAAAGAGTTAAGAAGGAACAAATAATTTATATGAAAGAAAATCAGAAAGCTCTTAAATAATCAGAAGGGATAACATGGTAACTCAGGTAGTGCGGCCTATCGTTATTTATTCAGCAGGTAAAACAACTTTCAGACACACTCACAATTTAAACTCTACAACAGACACACCCTAAAATAGTACACACACTGAGAAAAACAGTGACTGCTGCATTTAGATTCCAAGATGTAGGAGAGAAATATATTGGCACGCTATACAGAAACAGACAGGGCTGGCCTTGTGCACAGGTCAAATAGGTGGTTATCTAGGGCACTGTGTTTTTAGGGTTGCTCTTTCCATATATTTTTTTGCAACAAAATGCATTCTTTACTCTAAAAAATAAATAAAGTGCCCATATTAAAACAAACCGCTCCAGGTGCATGTCACATTAAACTTGAATTTTGTGAGGTCATGGAGAACAGACCTTGCACGATGTACACATGTAGGTGTAAAACAGTGACTCTCAGTCAGAAGGTTTTATATCAGCATGATGCACTAAGAAAGTATGAGTCTCAATGTCGGGGTTTACTTCAGCAGTTACAAGAACGCAAAAAAGTTAATGACTGACAGGTCCAAAATACAGCTATTTCTGACAATATTTCTGGTTTTGTTGTTAGCAGAGGGAAACTTGGAATCATTTAGTGTCTGGTAACTTGTTAGTTTGGAGCAAAGGTGAAATATATTACATGGTCATCAGACGTAGTAGCTGTAAAAATTGGGTGGGGATGGGCCTAGCTGGATGAAAGTAACTGACCCTTTTGTCATTTGCTCAGTTTAAGCAGTCATCATTTGGTTTTGCAGGAGAAGTAAGATGGACTTACTGGACACATAATATGCACAGACAGAGTAGGTGCAATTGCTGTTGCTGTCTGTAGAGAACAATGACTAACTTTCTGCTGCTGTTTTCCTATGACTCTAGTTTTGCAGACCTAGTGTGATTTGTGTTAAGCAACATGTGATATTTTAATTTGTGACAACTGTTTGTTTGGAACAAAGGTGATATGCATTACATGGCCATTCTCTTCTATCAATATTCAACATCTGAATCGTACAAAGAAGTGTCTATAACTGCATGGTGCAGGTTTGTCTGTATGAAAGTAACAATCCTCTTGTCGTTTACTTAGTTAAAACTGTCAACTGGAAAAAATAAAATACATCACAGAATACTCAGAGCTTCTCCAGGGCTTGGGCCTCCACACACCAAGGCCGTATAAGTGGAATTTGACACTAGCTTAGTCTCACAGTTGGTGCAGAGGTGAAGGATGTGAGCTAGAATTACTATAGTACAGGGTTTGATTCCCTGAGCTCTCATTTGATTGCTGTGTAACCATGAGCAAGTCCCTTTACCAGACATCGCTCTCAGGTCGCACCTGAAAAGGGAATATGTACCCAGTGAGCCTACCTGACTAACAAATAGGTATTATTTATTATTAGAATCATACCTATCCTAAAACCAGCCCTGCTCTGAGGTGTACACTGAAGGTTGCTGTAGCTTGGGTGGGGAGCTGGGGATGATGTCATTCTTTCTTCAATTTTCCTCCCAAACTTCTGAGATCAATATCCTGTGTTGGGCTAGGGATAGTATGGTCATTATTTATTTATCTTTCCCTACAAACTTCAGAGGGATACATTCTCAAAGAAAGAAGCTGGAAACATTATGGAAGTATTTTTTTTTTTACTTTCCTCACAATCAAACAACAGATAACCATATTTTTAAGGCACAGCAAGCAAATTATATATATATATATATATATATATATATATATATATATATATATATATATATATATATATATATATATATAGGTTCCATTCTCCAATTTTAGTATTTCGAGCCTAAGAAGCTAAATCCACATAACAGCGAAAGTTTAGAAGTACAAAATTCAAAACCTCAAATACCGGAGGTTTTGAATTTTACGCTTCTAAAGTTCCACTATGGTTATGTATTCAGGTAACTGTGTGTGTGTGTGTGTGTTTGTGTGTTAAGGGGTTTGGGTAGGGGCTGTGGTGTGTGTCAGTGTGTTTTGTTGCTGTGATGTGTGTGCGCGAAGAAAAAGTAGCTTCTGTGGTGGTGTTTTGTGTGTGTTTGTATGTAGTGGACCTCAGAGTGAGAATATTTAAGTAGGAGTGTGGGGAGCAGCACCCCACATGGGGGGGTGCAGGGGGGGCTTGCCCCCCTGCTTTCATGTAGTAGAGTGATTGTGTGTGTTTGTGTGGTGGATGGTGTGTTTGTGTGTGTGTGTGTGTGTGTGTGGTAAAACCATGAAATTCAAAACTTCCGGTATTCGAGGTTTTGAATTTCGCGGTTTTTAGTTTTAGTTGTATTGTGGATTCCACTTCTTTGGCTCAAGATACTGAAATGCGAGATTTCAGCATTTTGAGCTTCTGAAGTGAATCTATATATATATATATATATATATATATATATATATATATATATATATATATATATATATATATATATATATATATATATTAATTAAAAGATCGAAGAGGTGTTTCATGGAACACCTCTTGGTCGACACATAAAGAGTGAACAAACTAAAGCGCGAATTCCCAAAACAGCAATTTTTTTCCCTGGGAAAGAAACCACTTGGCCATCCCTGTGTGTTTGCTCCTTTCCTCACTGTAGTGCAAGCTCAGAGTTGGTATATTTAGTTAAGGGGGTGTGGGGGTTGACCACATTGTTATGTTGTAAGTCTGTTTGTGTGTGTGTTTGTGCTAGCAATTTCTTTCCCAGGGAAAGAAATCTCTGTTTTGAGCGTTCGTGCTTTAGTGTGTTCGCTTTTTATGTGTGGACCAAGAGGTGTTTGATGAAACACCTCTTCAGTCCTTTAGTACAGACCCATATAAAATATATATATATATAAAATACATTTTTTTTTTCAGTTTTGTTCAATTCTGTCATCAGAGGCATACACAGAAAGTGGCTGTTTTTTGTATGCAGAAGTGATGAGGCATGCTGTCTATACATATGAGAGCAGCAACTTGAAATATATGAATGCAGCATTTTGTCCCTTCATTTTCATCCTAATTTAATACCTGAGTGCAGTGATAATGCACAGAAAGTGACTCCATTTTGTAGATGGGCTGGAGAGGCAAGTACTATTTACAAATATAATTTATTTACCATCATAAGCATTTGTCTTCTCCATTTATTTGCGCTTTTCTATTTGGTCAACTTTGAGCATTAAACCTTGGATACAATTGAAATAAAGTAAGACTGAATGTTTTTCCTTATGTGAGATTTTTGTTCAGGCCATCAATGAATCAAAACGCTGGAAAAATGCTGTAAATGGACCTTGGATCATCTGACCCCAAGGCTTCTGGGTACCTACAGACCATAGACCAGCAACTTTATTTAGTTATTACAATATAGTTTTGGTCATTTAGAGTTTGCTAAAAGGATGCATGATAAAGCAAAGCTGGACAGCAAGACTACATTTCTTCAATTAATCATGATTAATGTTCAGGCTATCATTGGATGAAAAGGCTGTTTAAAAAAACATAAATGCAATTCAAAGCATCGACAACCCCCATGCTTCTGGAGGTCTTGCAATCCTCCCCAGGCCTCTTTGCTTGTTACAGTTGTTATGGCAACAGTTAACACCAAGTAGTGAATGAATAAATGCAGGAAAAAAATGAAAAGTAAGACAAACTGAGACAAAAAGGTGCTAAATAACAGGCCAGGATGGAGAAGGTGGTGGTGGGTCACTGGGTGGTGTGTGTGTGTGCTTGCATGTATGTATGTATGTATGTGTGTGTGTGTGTGTGTGTGTGTGTGTGTGTGTGTGTGTGTGTGTGTGTGTATACATATACATATATATATATATATATATATATATATATATATATATATATATACACACACACACACACACATGTATATCTATATCTATTTATATTGATAGAAAGATAAATATGTGAATGTCCCTGGCTTTTGATCGAATGTTCCAAATATTAATATAGCAATAACCCATGGCTGGGTGTGGGTAATGCTGGATTTGCCCACAGCTAGTATAGTTTGGTCATGAGGGCAAAACCCAAGTGACCAAACAAAGCTAACTGTTTGTAAATTCTGCATTACCCACACCCAGCCATAGGTTATTGCTATTATACAATGACAATATTTAAGAAAACACTTACTTTTCTTAAATAATCTCTTTGTAAAATGGCAGCATGGTGTTCTTCCACTTTTTCTTTGTACCCTGGAGCTTTCTAGATGTAATATGCATATGTATGGGATTTGCGTTCCCACACTTATGCTTACACAATACATCAGTGCTTTAGAAAGGAAGCCACAGAGAAAGGAAGATCTCCCTTCATTTTTTTTTTTTTTTTGAAGAATGAAGTTTGAAATCCAGACTGTTTAGAGGTATGAGAGAGACGGGGCAAAAATAGAAGGCTAATCATGTACGTTTCTTTAGTTTTGCATAACTTACCTGATTTTTCTTGTATTTTCTCAGTCCCATATCTCTTGTAGCTCTGAACTGTCAGGATTTCAAAGTTTATCTTGTTTTACAAAAACTCAAGAAAACTGGAAAGCTCTATTGCGTATACTAATAGAAGAAAGTCTGGGCGACTGAACTTTTTTTTTTATTGGTATATGCTCGATTTACAATGGGCATGCTGGTTGGGCTAACCAATCAGCGTGCATGTTTTTGAATGTAAATGACCTGTTACTGTATAATATTGAATGTTTTGTTTGCAACTGACTTGGTCGAAAGTTCGGAATGCTGAACGTGTTAGTTGTCAGTTTTGAATCAGGAAGATGCTGTTTCTTAATAATAAGAACCATGAAATTCTGATGTGTGGCATTACTGACTTGCTGTAATCAGCAGTTATTTACTAGGTTTTGAAAATGTTTCATAGTACAGGGTAAAAATGTGAAGCAAAATTACTGACATTCTGCAAAATTCTAGGTAACTGACAGCCATGTGCCAGTGTCTGTTTTGGGGAGCTCACAGTACAGTCAGTATTGACAAGTTGCCCTTTCCCCACTGTAGTGTGATTTTGGAGTTGTATGTAAAATTAGCAGGTGGTATAGGGGTGCTGCTGGGCATGGTCCTTGCATAAGAGATAATTTCAGCTTTTGTTTCAGTTTCCGGTGTTTTGTGGTTCGATCTTTTGGAATGAATATTATTACACATGAATGTTTGTGTGTTCGAAGTTATGCCACAGATCCATCTATATCTATATATTTATATACACATACATAAACACACACACAGCTACATACATACATACATATATATTTGTTTATTTTTATATATATATATATATATATATATATATATATATATGTCTGTTGTAAAAGGTATAAAAATCAAAAGACATAATTACACTAGCTCATGCTAAACTTACACTAATTCATTTCTAAGTAGTCTCTGTCTGTCTCTACAGTCAGTTATAATGCTTATCCAGTGTCATTTTCTGTTTCTGTATTGAAAGTTGTATTTTTTATCGTGCTTTTTGTATCAAAAGTTGTATTTTTATCTAATGTCAAATTTTTGCTTCTGTATAGATGATCATATTATCGTATTGTTCAGCTGTTTGTTTTTCTGTGCTGAATGTGGAACTTTTCTCCCCAGGCCTCTGCTGTAAATGGACAAGTGTCCAGTCAGACTATCCCAGTAAATAAATGTAAAATAAATAAATAAATCACTGAATGAATCAAAAGAATGAATCCCAAAACAGTGAATACTACTTTCACACTAAAACAGAGGGCTGTATCAGTAAACCTACAGCTACAAAACTAAGATCTATCTTAATAGTGATACTGTTGGAGAAAAGTCTTTTAGTAATACAATGGTAGGATTAGGGTTAAGAATATGTTTAGGGTTAGGGTTGGCACACATGATTAAGGTGGGCAGGGGGGGCTTTTTCATGCAATTATGGAGCCGACATCCATGCTTGGTTGAAAGAGTTCCAGATGGGACAAAACTGTTAAAATGCACATCTGTATTTTCAAATCTCATCTGAGATGGGATTCAAAGCTCTATACCATCCATACCCAGACATAAATGCATGTTTAGTGACATTGATAAAATTATGTGAATCAGCAAACCTAAGAGTAAATTTGTTGTCTGTTACTTGGAAGAAAACATTTTCCATATAATCTGCACAACAAAATTTTACCTGCAATTCTGCAAAACTTGAAAAACAACTGCAAGTCAAGATGCACAAAGGTATTTGCACAGGGTTAGTCACATTCACCTGCTTATCAATATGCTTATGTAAGAAACCTTAAAATAACCCTTTTTATTTGCATCTGGTACACTATAACAGCTGAAGGACCCCTGAAGCACAACACATTTTCCAGGATTTTGTTAGCCTAATAATGAAGTACATTATACTGTTGAAAAATGCACAATAAAATTAGTTTTGACACTCTCTTTGCCTCATGTCTACATTTATCTAAGCAGGCATTATTCACCGGTAATACACACACTAGTTTATTAATGCCTAACGAAATGCATTTCATCATAAGTGTCATTTCTCGTACTTCATCACTGCATTACTGAGAAAAATAGTGAACCACCTTTAAAAGAAAACAGGTTTTAAAATTCCTATGGCAGCAACAGTTCTGTGAATGTCATCTTTGGGGAGGCCTATATACTAATTTCCTAGTATTCAACATAATATAACATCAGCTGATTCTCAATGACATTTTAACATCACCTGCAAATCAGAATCCAGTTCTTACTCTTGGTAATGTTCAGCCTGACCCTGTCAGAATATTAATTAATCCATTTCTTCATGCTTACGTTACTCTAGTGCCTTTTACGGTATCCCATAATTTTTTATAACATCAGCACACAAAGCACATGAATAGAATACATATGACTCAGCAGTACCGATAAAGAAAATGCACAGTGGCATGAACTTTTGGATCTCATTTTTTTAAATTATTTTGGTTTGCACTGAGGCTGTCTGCCATTATTCATGTCTTGCAGGTCCTCTTCAATACTCGTCTCAAACCATAAACACAATTCTGACTTACCCTTATAGATCAGGGCTGTGCAGACAGGAAAATCTTTAGCATAAATGCCTGTGAAGGTGTGTGGAGAGGAGATGGTGTGCCATTATAGCACCATCTTGACAGCTGTGAAGGACTTTTTTGGTATGCCCCACCAGTAACACATCCAGTATCAAATGTGCCTTATGTATGCATACACCACTGTTACACCCAGTGCCAAATATGTCTTATGTACGTAAAGACCACTGCCGCACCCAGTGACAAATATGCCTTATGTATGCATACACCACTGTCACATCCAGTGACAAATATGTCTTATGTATGCATACACCGCTGTCACATCCAGTGACAAATATGCCTTATGTATGCATATTCCACTGTCACATCCAGTGACAAATATGTCTTATGTATGCATATACCACTGTCACATCCAGTGACAAATATGTCTTATGTATGCAAACAACACTGTCACACCCAGTGCCAAACAGGTCTTATGTATGCATACACCACTGTCACATCCAGTGACAAATATGCCTTATGTATGCATACACCACTGTCACATCCAGTGACAAATATGCCATATGTATGCAAACACCACTGTCACATCCAGTGCCAAACAAGCCTTATGTATGCAAACAACACTGTCACACCCAGTGCCAAATAGGTCTTATGTATGCAAACACTACTGTCACACCCAGTGCCAAACATGCCTTATGTATGCAAACACCACTGTCACACCCAGTGCCAAACAGGCTTTATGTATGCAAACACCACTGTCACACCCAGTGCCAAACAGGCCTTATGTATGCAAACACTACTGTCACACCCAGTACCAAACATGCCTTATGTATGCAAACATCACTGTCACATCCAGTGACAAATATGCCTTATGTATGCCTCTCCATTGTCACTCCCAGTGCCAAATATGACTTATGTATGCAAACACCACTATCATACCCAGTGCCAAATATGCCTTATGTATGCCTCTCCACTGTCACTCCCAGTGCCAAATATGACTTATGTATGCAAACATCACTGTCACATCCAGTGCCAAATAAGCCTTATGTCCAACCACTGTTACACCTACCGCCAAACGTGTTATGTATGCCCAACCACTGTCACACCAAGTGCCAAACATGCCTTATGTATGGATACAGCACTGTCACACCCAGTGAAAAATATGTCTTTTATATGTGTGTACCACTGGATTAGCATACTCCATCTACACTGAGAACTAGTAGTCAAATGCTTTAAAAGCAACCCTTCCAAGAATTATCCCACAGCCCACTCCTTGGGGGGGGGGGCAGGCTTATTAACTGAATCTTAGTCATCTAGGTTGTAGTTGGGGTTTCCTCTCCCCAACACAGAGCCAGGGCATGAGGTTTTTGAATTTCAAGACAGGTTTAGTGAAGTAAAAATTATGCTTAAAGCTTATGCAACCTAGCAATCATATATGTTGTGACATAAAAATGTGAACAGAAAAAGTTGTACTGATACGCAAAAGGGCTAGTGTGCTTTACAAATATAATTATAAAAATATGGGTGGTCTAATATGAACAACACTGATTACAAGCAGTGTACATACTAACAAAAGTAAGCTAGCATGCTTAAAATGGAATTTCAATTATACACTCTGCTTATCAGCTGCTAATGTCACTGTGCATTGTTTTAATACACACACACACACACACACACACACACACACACACACACACACTCACTCACTCACTCACTCACTCACTCACTCACTCACTCATCACCTACCAACTCACTGATTCCAAATGCTATCTTCTGCTTGTTTTTTTAACATTTGTGTTGCAGCACAACATTTCTTTTGTTTGTTGCTTTACTCCTGCAGTGTCAGGCATGTGGGCTGCTTTGTCTCATTCATGCCTACAGCAATGAAAAAGCAGATTCCAAACACTAATCTTCCATTGAAACTTGATTGTGGTACTGAAGTTGCAGGACTCAGTGTAACAGTTAAACAGTTTGGACATGAAAAACTGAATTTAACTCAACAAATAAGGCAAAAAAAGTTGCTTTACTTATTGAACCAAGAAGACTTCTCTGTCTCTCTCTTTTTTGACTCTGAGCTTTAGGTAACTTCTGTCTAACCTACTGACAATTAGATGTATAACACTGCAGATATTTCTTAATAAATTAAACCTGCTTAAACTGTCTGCTCGCTCAGTATTCAAAAGCAGAACCACATATAAGTAATCTGGCATACAATGAAGTTTGCAAAACTGATGCCATTTTGTAACTGTTGCACACTGCTTGACACAAATATAACAAGCAACTTGCTGCTGCACACAGAAAGTGCTTCAGTGATTCACTAATGTAGACTTGGCATTCATTTTGAAATGCTGCTACTGCACTCAAACACCTCTGGCACATTTTGATCACTCCTCCCAGCAGTTTGTGCCATGCCAGATGCAGCCACCCCTTTGCCCTACTGTAGTTAACCCTCAGTTCAAAAGTTAAATTATGAAAATCCCACTGAATTTTCACACAGACTACAAGGGACCTTAGCCTCTTTGCCAAAATGTGCAATCTCTGCTATGTGTATCAGGATATGGCATGTCATACAAAAGGAAAAGGGAAAGGCAGGAATATATACAGATAAAAATATCTCTACACAAAAGGGGAAACTAAAGGGTAAGTGAGTAATGAGCAACATTTTTAAAACCATGCAAATCAAAAGAACTGCAATAATTGTATCTTTATGAATATACAGAGGCACTAAAATATATTTCAGTGGAGCACTATAAACAATATAATTTATTAAGTGTAACTGTCCACTTTATATTTTACTTTGATTTTTAGACATTTTGTAGCCTCAGTAAGTCATATTGGCTTAAAAACTTCTCCAGAAGAAACATTTATTCAACTGAGTGCAAGAAGTAATGCTTGGCTACACCCATGAACAGAAGCTACAGTCACAGGTTTCAAGACTGCTGATTTTGAAGTCCATACTAAAGCATCCAATATAATATTCTTATATCTAAATTTGTCTAATATTGTTCAGTCCTGGGACCACTCTTGTTTGGCATCTACTTCTCTGAAGTACAGGCCAACACTAAGGGACTCTGGCTAACAAAGTTCGCAGATGACTGCAAACTGGGAGCCATTATTGAATCCCCAAATGATGTGGATATTCTACAAAAGAAATTACTGAAACAGACGCCTGGTGCCACAGCCATGGGCTCAAACTTAATGCCAAGAAATGTATAGTTATCCCCTTTGGAAAAAAAACGTGTACCCATGAATTACCACATAGGTGGCAAGACACTAAACATCGAAAGTGTGATGAGAGACTTAGGGACACAGGTGGACAGTGGTCTCACTTTCGATAACCACATCGCCACAATAGTCAGGAAATCCTTCTATGTGGCACATCTCATCACTAAGGGCTATTCATCCAGAAAAAAGGAGGTCATTGTCCCACTGTAATCACCCCTCATTAGATCCATTATAGAGTATAATGCCCCGTTTGGTATGTACCTCACAAGATATCTACAACAGCTGGAAAGGCCACAGAAATACCTCACTAAAAAAGAATCACAGACCTAAAGCAGATGCCATATGCTGACCGTCTAAAAAAACTCCAGCTATACTCTGTGGCATATCATCTACTCAGAGGCGATCTCTGCTTAACATACAAGGCCATGTCAAACCCTGAGCTCTTGGACATGCTCCACTTAAAGAAATCCCAATCCCTCAGAGCCACACGCTCCAGGGATCTAAACCTTGTCATCACAATGAACACAACATGCTGGAGGGATAGGTTCCTGACCCAGAGACTCCCCATACTCTGGAATAGACTGCCCATACATGTCAAGCAGAGAGCCTCATTGGCCCTCTTCAAAAGGAACCTTGATGATTGGATGGGAGATAGGAAATTCATCCCAGGGATCATGTCAGTCGCCCTGCTAGACAGGGGTCCAGAGAAGTAAATATTGAGGGAAGAAATATCCAGGGAATTGTTATGGCTAGGCTTGCATAGGCCATAGGGCCAATAGCCTAGTACCAACCTATGAACCTATAATCACTCACAAGTAAATATGGAGTAGTAGTCTAGAAGATGAAGTACTTTTATTAACTTGAGTACAAATCTACAGAAAATATTACCTTGTTAATCTAAAAGTTATGTCCCTTCACTCACCCATTTTCTAAACTGCTTGCCCTAATGAAGTCTGCAGTGGAAGCAAGCTTAACAAGTCAATTTGACTTCTCTGAACCCAGAAACAATTGCCAGCTCATTCAGGGGATTCCCAGGCATTACCAAATGAGGTAAGATAAATGGTCTGTCCAGAATTTATTTGGTATGCTCCTGAGATACCTCCATTTATGTTGTGTCTAGTACATCATCTGCAGGAAGTAACCAGTGGGGCATCCTCACTGAGTTCCTATGAAAATCACCCCAAAACAAGCCAAAGATCACAGTCACTTGAGGCCAAAAGTCCATCACATGCAAACAGTAGAATGCAACCCTTACATCTCCAAACTGGATAATCTTCAATCATCAGTGATGTCTTGACATCCTGTCCATGAAAATCAAAAGCAAGAAGGGAGACAAAATGAACACTTGGTGGAGTCATATGGCTACCTTAAAGGTATCTGATTTAATACCTAGAATGGTAGCATGACTTTCACTCCTCAAACAGAGGAACCAAATGACATACAGCACCATTTCAGGAACACCAAACTGCTGGTCCACTGTGCTTCATCCTATGACTCCCTACCCAGTGCCTTGATCCATTAGTGGGTCTGCTAGCCACCTCTGAACCATCTGAACTTACTCCAATAGAATAGAGCCAGAGCAAATCTTAGGGGCATCTTGGGGGGGGGGGGTCTGCCCATCAACATCTGAATAATTAAGGTTTTGACTCCAGGATCTGGTCACTGCCTTTGTGAAGTCTGCATATTCCCCATGCACCTGTGTGGGTTTTCTCCAGTTTCCTCCCATTTCTTGAAAACATGCTTGTCTAAAGCACTGCATTTATTCATATCATTGTGGCCTTGGGCATTGCTGAAAGGTTACTGAGAAAGTTTTCAAATAAATAAAACTAAAATTAGATTAAAAAGTGCTTGAAATTACATAATTTGACAGAAATAGCCACAGAGTCACCTCTATGTGGCAGGTGTGACTCTAAGAATAGAACTACCCACAGGGGCGACACTGTATGCAAACTTTGGGATAGGTTAAAAATGTTTTGAAAAATACTTTTTCAAAAATCAGTGATACTTTTATAAATGTTTTATCTAACAGTAAAATAAATGTGCAATTGGCCTGTACTTGTACAACACTTAGATTAGACATGGGAACTGAAAAGCACTAATCCAATATATTTTGACAGAAAATAGGTATGCAAAAATGAACTGATAAGGGATTCCATTAAGATACTACGTGTACCCTAACAAGAAGGCAAGTACAGTCGACAGCCAAAAAACTGCAGCAGCTGCTGGCAGATGGGCTTGTTAGCCTTGTGTTATGTTTAGGCTTGGAGTTTATCCTCACCAAACCTGATCTGCTCAGACTGTATGGAAAAATAATCATTCTCATCAAAGAAATTAATCAGTAATAATAAATGGTAGCAAAATACTTGATGGATTGGGCAGTAAATGGAAGTCAGACCTCCCAACTCCCCTTATTTTACACAAACATCCTTATTTCAGGCCTGATTTACCATAACATAATGTACCTATTTTTGGAGGTATTCCCCCCATTTTCAGATTTTACTTACACCTACACATAATTTTCTGACTCCCACCAATACAGTGTGAATTTTTTGAAGCTGTGTAGTATACAGAAAACCATACTATATGACTAACATATTAGTAGCAATAATAACTTAAGGAAAGAGGGCATAACTTACATCTCCTTTTTCAGAATCAAAAATAAATGACCTTTTGTGGCAGAATTTGCAATAAGTTCATTAAAGGCTACAGATTTTTATACTCACTTTGATAATGTGTTTATATTTTTCCATCATTTTTGTCACTCTGTTTTTTTAAACATGTTTCTGAGAAGTACCCCATATTCATACTAGAAGAGGGAAGAGTTATATGCTATTTGTTGTTCAAAATTTATTCTAATTAGATGTCCTTATTTTTGCTGGATGCTTTCTTTTTCTTTTTTTCAAGGACATTTGTTCGAATTTTCAGTGTGTGCAGGTTGAGAAGTATGATGGAATTGATCAAATTGCAGAGATGCTGTACTGCACTTGGGGAGAAAATCAGTATTAGAAAAATACCACTGCTTCAAATGCCTGAACCTGATGCAGAAAGACAGTCTGAGGTGGATTTTATTATCTGGGTGTGAAGAAAAAATGAATCTGTGTGCTGTAAAACTGTGATCATCTTTAGTTTCCTGACTGTCAAAACTTAAGTATAACATCAGGCTACATAATATTAAATTGGATTTTTCTGTGTGGACAATCCAGTTTCTAAGAGACCACTACAAAACAAGTGTTTATTTATTTATATGATTTAATAACAGGTGACTGGATTGGTTCTCCTTGGATCTTTTATACCCATGATGACCCTGGCATCTTCAGTTGTCTTAACAGATGTGCAGACCTCACAGTAGTCATTTAACGAAGACAGTACAAGGAATGAAGCCCTATATATAGGGTTGAAGGTATCTAAATATTTTTAAGATGGCATCCTTCATAACATAAATTGAAAAGTAGGGTACACATTATGGACTACAATTAAGATTGCATGAACTGTGTGAGATGGAAGTAACATTTACAAAGCCTATAATTTCTGTTCAGTACAGTTAATGATGTGAAATGAACCCTAAATGGACTATTAATGTAGATTTGTGCAGTGTATACATACACACAAATTACTGTTTTATTAAATAACTTTTTACAGTGAGTACAAACTATATACAAGAAACATATATTAATTATTCCATAAACAGAAAGAAGCTTACATGAAATCTTGTCTGATCAGTGGTAAACATTGGTAAACCTTAACAATGACCCAGATGACCTAGGATGAGCTAGTGACAGTCACTTTTGAAGTTGACAAGGAAAGCTCGAATAGCACCTGATACTGGGATGCCCATCCTGGGAGGAAGGTTGTCTGCTGTTGTTTATAACACCTAGCAAAGGTAGAGGTATACTAACATGCAGAATAAATGGCTAAAAACAAGCACTGACCAAGTAGCATGTGCATTACAGCTCAAGGAAAGATGCATGTAAGAAACTGCGGAAGATGCCAGGCAATGCGGAAGTCCCATTCATTCAGGTTACCAAGGAGGTTATATTAGGGTGGCACTATGCAGAAAACGTCTGATAGCTGCTTGGATGATGTCCCTAATCTCCATGGAAATATGGGGGAAGCTGATGGTTGTGAAAAGCAAGGAGAAAAGGATCAAGTGGAAAAACAAACACACAAAAAAACAACAGACTTGCCATAGCCTCCTGCTAAAAGGAACACTAAAACATCACACCACTGTGTCACATTTTTGATTGTATCTTGTGTAGTAAGTTAATAACTACATTAATTTCTTGACAAGTTCTCCATTTATACTAACTTACAAACTTTAGGATTCCTTCTTGGGCTATGGGTAATTTGAACAATCTGAGTTTGCTGTCTAAGTGTGTTAATCCTACACTGACCCATAGATCTCACTTTAGTCGTAACAAAGTGCAAAATAGTCATAAAATAACCATCAGGCTGCAAATTACCCAAAAAGTAATCAATCAAGCATGTCAAGCTAAAACTGAAATCTTTGCACCTGGGAACTTGTCCACTCCTTCTCTGCCAAGACTAAGATGTTTAGGATCGTATAATACAAAAGTGGTAACACAGGGAGTCTTTACATCTATAGAGGAGATGCTGAAGCACCACAGAGACAAATATTTATTCTGCAGTTTATCTTGAGTGCCTGTTTGAATAAGCAGTTACTACCAAAAGGCACTTAATGAAGTAGTCCTTGATTAACAGGACTGCAACAAAGACAAACAAATCTCTTGCAGGAAATAGGTGGATAAATCAATCTGCTGGTATACCATCACTACAGTTGCATGCTTGCTGGGCATAAGACTTAAGAATGGAAGGGATGGACAACTATACCACAAGCATGATAAATGTGAAGACTAGACTTAAACCAGGAAGAAACCTCGGGGAGACAGAGTACTTGGTCAGGAAGGAACTAGCAAATGGGAGCAAGTACAGATCCATTAAAGAAGAAGTGAACTGAAGAACGAGTCTCTATATAACAAAGGAAGAGATGGTAAGGTGAGGAAGCCTCTATAACCAAAAACAGGTAAAGTTAAAAAGGGAGAGCATACAGAAGAAGTGAGGTGAAGGCAATAATGATTAAAATAGTAAAACATAAAATAACCACAAACTGGGCTGCTAAAAATCAAAGAAGAAACTGTAGAAACAGAAAACAAACATGGAGGGGGAAATGAGGAGAGAGAGGATACATGCAGGAGAAGGGACTGATGATATTTTTTTCTGAAGTTTGCACCAGTGAAAAATCTGATTCTGAGGATCAATGATTACTTTTTTATATAACATTTTTACTGATTTTAAATAAAATGCAACTAAACACAATGAACAATTAACAATGGCATGTTTAGAAAGTCTGCAATGAGCCATACAAATTATAATATAACTTATATTAGTAAAGTAATATTTATCAACTAAGTCACTTTATTTTATCCAAGAATTATAGGAATAATGAACATTGGTGGCTCTCATCTTGACTGTAGATGTTTCTCTTTTAGAAATCATGTTCGCTATATTTGTATATTCAAAAAACAAAGGTGAAGACTTTTTTTACTGATTTTAAATAAAATGCAACTAAACACAATGAACAATTAACAATGGCATGTTTAGAAAGTCTGCAATGAGCCATACAAATTATAATATAACTTATATTAGTAAAGTAATATTTATCTACTAAGTCACTTTATTTTATCCAAGAATTATAGGAATAATGAACATTGGTGGCTCTCATCTTGACTGTAGATGTTTCTCTTTTAGAAATCATGTTCGCTATATTTGTATATTCAAAAAACAAAGGTGAAGACTTTTTCTACCAATTTATCATTATAAATTTTCTAGCAACAGCTAGAAAACAGATAAAATAGGTCACATCATAGGAACTTGTGATTTTGGTACGGAGTCAGGAACTGGAGCTTTCATTAAAATTAATGAATTTGACAAAGAAAGGTTATCAGGCCATAAAGCTTGCATAAAATCACTGACTTATTTCCAAAAAGTAGCAATTATAGGACAATCTAAAAGCATATGAAATCAATCTGCCTTCTTTGGTCTATTACATCTCCAGCATCTAAAATCTAAAGAATATTTGAATATAACAAGGAAAAAATATTAAACTGGGGAAAGAGTAAAAAAAAAAAAGAAAAAAGAAAATTAACATTTAAAAATGTTTCTACTAAATTTAAACTTTTAGAGTAATTTCAATAAATGAGAATAGTATTATTAACAATGTAAGAAGGATAGGGATACCAGAATGGTGTGCCAAATGTGATATGTATATTATTCTGTTAGAAGATTTAAAATTTCCGACAAGTGAAGAAAGACTGCAAACAGAAAAACTGTGGGGTGGAAATATAATATAGAACTTAGGAAGTTAAAGTTCTTCTTGAGCAGCTGTATTGTGTAGAAAAAAAAAAACTGCGAAAATACTAGATATAAAGTTGGTAAAGACTGTAAAATTAATTGTTGTGAATGTGAGGTGGAGAGAACATGTTATAGAATTATAGAATTATATGCATAGGTTAATAGGTTAGTACTAAGTTAACTGCCCTTGCGAGCTATTTTAAGCCTAGCCAATTATCTCTTGTGAGATTCAAACCCTGCACCTTGTGTTTGTAAGGCAAACACCTTAACCATTAGGCCACCCTCCCAACCCCATATGTAATTAACAAGAAAAGCGTTGATCTGTTTAATCTAATATTAGAATATGTGGTGGTTAACATGAAAATTCCAACTGCTTGAGACTAATTATGATGTAATACGAAAATGTAAAAATAAAGGGAAAGTTATAAAAATATATGAAGTGATAAATGTGGTGAATTAGTTATGTGGAGCAAAATTCAATAGACATAAAAGGGGGCACTTGGATTTGAAATTGATTATTTTGGATTATCTGAAAGCTTGGGGTTCGCAGATGGTGATACAGTTGTGATGTTCTTTTCAGACCATTTAGCAATATGGATGGATGTGGTGGAATAAAGGGAGTATATTAAAATAGGAAAAGGAATAAAAAGAATTAAATTAGAAATTATGGGATGAAATAGGAGATATGGAAGCATTGCAGTTACTGAAGGATCATATAACCATGAATTACATCTGTAAAAGTTGTCTGAATGGTGGACTGAATTTAAAAAGAACTACAAGTGTTTTTTTTAATGGCAGGATGATGTAAGAAAGGAAGAGAAAGTGAAGTATGGGAAATTTACAGAAATGTAGGAGAATTTAGAGAATAATACGAGACAGTACTTTGATATGGGAAAATAAATTTATAAAACTGAGTAAAATGTAAAGCATTACTCTTTAGACAAAAATGTTATTTACAAGAAAAACATAATTTGGGTAAAATAGCAAAGAAAATATTAGTATAATGAGGAAAATTAAAAATGTAAAAGTAGAGAGAAAATAACACAAGAGCAAATTAAGGGTGTAGTATTACAGCATGTGGAAAACACATCTAAAAGTAAAAAGAAGGAAAATAAAAGGGGGAAAAAATTCCAGAACAAGTTAAGGATGAATTTGACAAAAAAATAATAACAGCAATTTGGATGAAGTACTTAGGGTAGTTAATGTTGATTCACTATCAGGCCCAGATGGTATAGGGTACAGAATAGACAAGAAATTTATAGATGGCAAACAGAGCATTTTGAAAATATATTGAATGAATGGTTGAAGGAAGGGTGTGTTTATGAAGAGTTATGTGGTGGGATATTATAATTTATATGGAAGAAAAATGAAAAGAATGAAATAAAACTTGGAGACCCATCACACTAGATAACACAGATTAAACATTGTTTATAAGATTAATACGGAGGACAATGGATGGAAACAAGGATGAGTGATATTATATAAGAACATATATATAGTATAAAAGGTAAGGGATGGCAAGAATTATTACCGGCTGTGAGAAAATTGTGGATGACATTATAAGTAAAAGGGAGGATGTGAAAGTTATGGTAGGTGATATTACCAATACATTTGATACAGTAAAACATGATGCTTTCTGGGATATTACTGAGAGATACAGAAAAGGTAATAGGATTATGACAGTGTGTATGCCAGCATATCAAAATAGCAGCATGACAGAGTTAGTGAATGGGTGGCTAGTTAAAGAAATAAGTATGAAATGTGGTATAAGATAAAGACATGTCCCATGAGTGGAATATTGTTTGCATTGGTACTGAATGTAATACCAAGTAGCTTATAAAACTAAAAGATGCTAGACATGTGATGCAAAAGGAGGTGGTGATTCCAGCAGTTTTGACATACACAGATGATATAGTTGTAGTTACTAAGAACAAAATTTAGATGTGGGAAGTGTTAGTTTGTCTGAATGGATGTTTAAAGGAAATGGAAATGACTTTGAATAAAGATAAAAGTAAGGGTTTGGGTGATGTGGTGAAAACTGGGGGGGGGGGTGTATTTTTCAATGTATGAAGTGTCTATGCAAGGGATAACATGCAGGAAAAATGTCTTGGTCATGATGCAATGAGAGGGGTTGGATAAAATAAATTAAAGAAATATGTCCTTTGTGGAGGACTTATAGGTTAGCATTAAAGAAAAAGGTTTATCTGCTGTGGTCTGTATTAATGGGAAGAATAGCATACATGTCAAATGTTTATATGATCCCAGAAAATATGAAAAGGAAACTGTGCAACTAAACCCAATGAAAAGAGGGGTGTTGGATATGAGGGAAGATGATGAAGGATTGGGAATTACTAAATCCAGTTTTTCATTAAACTTGTATCATCATCATCAGCCCCCTTTTTCCCATTTTTTTCTACATGAGGTTGGGGTATCGTATTAACTGTCACCAGCTCTCTCGACTCAGTGCCACACTCCTGCCTTCTTCAACACTCATGCCTGGCTGTCTGAGATCTTCTTTTACACAATCCATCCCCCTCTTTGCTGGACATCTTCTTCCTGTCTGTCCCAAATCTCCCTAACTAGATTGCCTTCTGCTTTTCTGCACGTATCCAAGCCACAGTGATCTTTTCTGCAACTGAAGCTATTTTGGATTCTGCTCTTATGTCCTCATTTTTTTCGTCTGTCCCACAGTGTGTATCCTACCACCCTTCATAGGCACTTCATTTCTATCATCTCTAGTTTATTCAACTGCACTGCCTTTACTGCCCAGGTTTCTGTACCATACAATAGTACTGGTTGCATCACTGTCTTTTACACCTTACTTTTCAGCTTCTTTGGCATTCTTCTATCATAGACTACACCTTACACTCTATGCCAGTTGGCTGCAGCCCCTCTGATTCTAAATTTCACCTCTTCATTCAGACTTCCCTTCTCCTCAACCACCCCTCCCAGATACTTGAAGCTGTTTACCTATTCCATTATCTTTCCTTCTATCTCTATTCTCAGCTTCTTCTGATTTCCTCAATTTGCTGCCATTACCACCATCTTATCTGTGCTTAGTTTTATCTCATGTGCCTTCAGTTTTGCATTCCATTCTCCTATCCTTTGCTGAAGTTCTAGCTCAGAGTCAGCCTGTAATACCACATAGTCTACATACAGCAACTTTGTTGATCTGTCCCCTCCCATCCGTTTGCTAATGTAGTCCATCACCAGTATGAACAGCAGTGGGCTCAGAGCTGAACCCTGGTGTACACCCACTCCTACTGGGAACCCCTCTGTGAGGCCGAACATTGTTCATACTTGAGTCATTGGGTCCTTGTACACAGCCTGTACTAATTCTACCAATGATTCTGGGACTTAGAACCACTGCAGTACTGCCCAGATCAGCTTTATTGGGACCTTGTCATATGCTTTCTCCATGTCTAGGAATGCCCAGTTGGACTCTCTCCTCATCCCTAGGTTCTTCTCAAGTATCTGTGTCACTGCAAACATCAGGTCAACTGTGCTGCATCCTGATTTGAATCCAAACTGCTCATCTCCAAACTTACATTCTAGTACTCTGTGTATCTGTTTTATCAATCACCCTCTCCAGAACTTTCATGCAATGTGATAAGAGTTTGATGCTTCTGTACTGCCCACAGTTGCGGATGTCCCCTTTGTTCTTGTACACTGGCCCAAGTAAGCTTATTCTCCAGTTATCTGGGATACGTCTTTCCCTCCACACTGCTATTAGTACCCTGGGGGGGGGTCTACAGCACCAAATTGAAAGCACTGAAAAGTGAACGGCTTTAACATCAAAAATGCTGTTCACTGAAGTCGCACTTGTGACCCACACACCTGCTGCTAATTATATATCCCAGCTCCGAGATCACACTACTGTGAGGAAAGGGCAAATTTTCTGATCTTCACTGTACCACAATCTCATAATAAACACCTCGATGACTGGCATTTTCGATGTTAAAGCCGTTCACTTTCCAGTCTTTTCGATTTCTCCTCTGTCTCACCCAGCATCTTTATCATATCTGCTGTGACCTCACCTGATCCTGCTGCTTTCCCTGACTTCATCTTCCTTAGTGCTGTTCTTAATTCTTCTAGGGTGAGCTCCTCCTCTTCTCTCGTCATAGGCTGTTTCTAGGGCAGTACAGCTTCTGTGGGGTTTTCTTCATTCAAAAGCTGGTGGAAATACTTTATTCCTTCCATCTGCCTTTGAAGCCCTGTGGAGTGGTGAGCAGGTTGTTGCTGGCATCCCTTAGGAAGGGTGCCTGACTATCTTCTTTATCTTTTTGTCTTTGCCTTGCAACCTGACATAGTTTCTTTGTGCCATTTACTGAGTCACTTTCCAGAAGTTGTAGAGTGCCTCCGATGCTCTATTCTTTGCTACTGCAACTTATTTCTTAGCTTCTTTGTTAGCCAACCAGTAGTCCTTCCTAGCCTGGTCAGTCTTTTCTATCTCCCATTTCTTCATGTACTCTTCCTTCCTTTTGATGACTTCCTGGACTTCTGCATTCCACCACCAGCTTTCCTTATGTACCTTATTTCCATACCTGGCTTGGCCACATATCTGTTCTGTAGTCCTAACACATGCTGTTTTAGGTGCTGCCATTTTTTTTCAACTCAACTATTTCCTTCGTTTCCTGGGGTGCTAGAGCCATGAGTAATTCCTTAAACCATTGTACTTTCTCTCCAGTCAACTTCCAGGTCTTCAACCTGGTCTCTGTTGACCCTAGAGCCTTCTCTGACCACTGCTTGAAGCTGACTGTGGCAACTAGTGGTTTCTGCTGTGGGCCAACTCTTTCACTGGGGATGACTTTGCAATCATGGATTCTACCCCAGTGGCTTTTCTTTACTAGGAGGAAGTCTACCAGAGTTGCATGTTGGCTACTCTTGTATGCGATCTTGTGACGGTCTCTCTTTCTGAACCATGTGTTGGTTATTATCAAGCCATTTGCCAGACAAAAGTTTAGAATGGCTTCTCCTTCTTTAGTCCTGTTGCTCCACCCATGTGGACTCAAGCAATCCTCATATCCTGTTCTGTCTTCCTGATATGTGCATTCAAGTCACACATTAACAGCAATTCATGTTGTCCTGCTTTATCTAGTAGGTCCTGCAACTGCTGTCTGAATGCACTCTTTTCCTCACTATCACAACCCTGCTGTGGGGCATTGGCTGAGATTATAAATACTGCCCTATCATTGCACTGGAATCTGATTGCCATGAGTCTGTCATTAATTGTGATGAGATACCTCACTGCCTTCTGAAGCCTCTCTCTCATGACAATTCCTACACCATTTCTAGGCTGTCCCCCTGAGTAGTGCAGCCTAGATCCCAAGCCAAGTGGCTTTGCTGCACTGCCCTTCCATCTCATCTCTTGGATACATAGGATGTCCAGCCTCCTCTGTATCATCATGTCCTCCACTTCCAAGATGCATCCTGTCAGTGAAAGTGAACATACATTAAGAGTAGCAATTCTCAGTTCATGTTTGCCAGGTTGGTTGGTTTTACGTCTAGCTCTCACTCAACAGAGCTATCCCAGGTAACCCAGTCTGGATAACTTAAACTTAAACTTGTATACTGCATTAAAATGGGTAAAGGAAGAGAATCAGAAATTAACAGTGGGAATGTTTAACTTTAAGTGCAAAAAGTTCTGGGAGATGATGAGAACAGCAAAAAGGGAAAGGAATATGTAAATCTCGGCCTTGCATAGAGGGCAATCTCTGACCCTGCTTTATTAGAAATGATGCATATCCGCAAGTCAAATGGCGCACGGGCTATTCACTCTGAAGACCTTAAAGTGATATGTGACATTAATGGATCCTGCTGGAGGGACAGATTTGTCTCCCAGAGATTACCACACCATTGGAACAGACTCTCACTTCATGTCAAACACAGCACCGCATTGGCCATCTTCAAATGCAATCTGGATGATTAACCATAAATTCACCACGGCGGTTCCACCTGTCTCTCTCTTGGACAGGGGCAGTAGGTGCTGATCGTGGAAACAAGGATAACTTGACTGGCTTAAAATGACCATAGGGCCATTAGCCTAGTAACTTCCTATGATCCTATAAATGAAGACATTAAACATTATAAGAAATACCAACATTGAAAATAAAAATTGATAATATAGAAAAAGATAGAAAGATGTGGTGTAATAATGTGATGAAACAATATTATTATGTAAATGTATAGGAAAATGTACCAGCATAAGTAATTAAAACCATTAAAGTAAGGGAAAAGTGGTGTACTAAGAAAGCAGTTTGTCAGGATTTCCTATGGAAACTGGTAATAAATAAGTAATAAATAAGGTATCAGTAAAGGGGAATATGCCATTTAAAAAATCAGTTGAAACAGTGTGTTTATTTTGTGAGGAGGGAGAGACAATAGAGCATTTTTTGAAGCCTTAAAGAGTGATGCAACTCTGGTAAGAGTTGTGTGAAGAAACATTTTTAAGAATATTAATGACATTAACAATATAGATATGAATATGACTATGTATGGATATTACAAGAACAGGAAGAAAGAGTATGTGAGAAGAGTAGATAATTTATTTTATGTAATATGGGTCATTTGGAATGAATGAATGAAATTTTGTTTAATAGGAAATGGATTTTGGCACGTGTTGTGAAAAATTAGACACTTGTTGTGGAAGGAATATTGGTCAATTATGACAAAATAGCAATCAAGATGTTATAAAAACTGATAAATATAAAAAACAGAAATGTGTATATATGTGCCTGTAAATGTATACATGTAAACATGTGAATATTTTTTTGTTTTTTTATGTTGTGTTAAAAAAGGACCCATATTCTTTTCAATAAGTGCCATGAGATCTATTATACCCATCTGAGATACCACCAAAGAAGATGGGACCTCAGTTTAACATCTCATCTGAAGGATAACGCACTTAAAAAAGTATAGTACTTCCTTAAGCTGTACTCGTGTGTTAGCAATCCATCTAGCTGGCGTGAGAATACAACCAACAATCTTCTGCCTCAAAGGAAAGTGTTCTACCTGTTGCACTACTGACATGTCATAATATAGAAATGACTAATTCCCGCATTTCCCTGGAGAGGGAAAGATGTCTTTTGGACATTAAATTTCATACCTCAATTGACCCTCCAGCAACCTGAAACTGTGGACTGGTCATTCCTGAGACCGGTTACTAGACAAGGGGTGCAAGACATAACAAGTGTGTGTGTGTATATATATTTATTACCTGATAACTTCCTTATTTTATTACTTAAAAATGAGTATAAAAGCAGAGTAGAAGCTCTGGAGGGAAAGATAAGGAAAAGTGGGGACACAATTAAAAGACAGAAGAAGTGACTAAGGAGGAATTACACAAACAATTCTTAGAACTTCAGAAAGATAAGGCACAGAGGTCAGAAAGCACTCCCATCCTATCATAGGAATGCTGCCAAAAATATGAAGGAAATAGGGGCAATTCCCCTGCACACTGGAGGGTTTAAAAAAAGAGTCAAGAAGGTAAAGTCTCTTAACCATATCTCCCACACCAAAAAGAATACAGAAAGATCTCTTGTGGGGAGGCCTGATGAAGTGTCTGAAAGCAAATTATCTAGCATTAGGGCAAAAGCAAGGATTCACAATGCTGAGATATTATTACGATAATATCCATTTTGATGTCATCGACTGTTTCTAAGGTTGACAAGGGGAGCTAAATGGATATAGTATCTCGGTGTTTAGTAAGGCTTCTGGCACCATGGCTCATCAAATGATAATGGGAGAACTAAAGAATACAAGGGCAAGACCTGTACTGAGGAATTCCATAAGGAACTAGTTAGCTGAAAGAAAGGAAAGCATGACGTTTGTCACATGCTTTCCTGTCAATCGCGAATCATTAACTAAGTGTACTGAAGGTGACTATTACACTTTTCTAAGTAAGGTTTTTAGTGCAATGCTGATGCTTGTGGTTTAGGTGTTTGATGTTGTGTATGATGGACTGGAGGAGGGGCTTACAGATGCAGTCATCTGTGACTCCATGTTTTGAACTGCAGGCGCCATTTGAGAATTTGGCTTTTAGCAGCAAGAAGCTGCAGGCAAGTAGTTAGGACTGTCTTTATTTGCCCTAGTTTTCACCTTTTTTGAAGTTATAGAACTGTGGTATTAATATAATTAAGTAAGGGGTGTGAGAAGCAAAGCGCCTCCAAGTGGGTGGTTTGGGGACTGGTCCCATTTCAAAAACACTTTTTGTTTTTAAGATTTTTTTGGACATTTTGATGCTATTGATTAGAAGATTATAGTTTACTCTTAGATGTTTTTGCTTCAGTTGTGAGATATCCAGTGTTACTGCCTTTATCACAGATCTGATAGGAAACAGACTAAAAATGAACAGGTAATGTCTAAGAGCAGTTTATAACTAGTTGAGTTGCCAGAGTCTGGTACTGTTCAGTTTTGTAGTAGATGTCAGGTTACTGCTAAAAAAAAAAGAGTGACCTTGTTTACTGATGACACTAACAGTGGAAAACTGGCAAAGGAGAGAGGACCACTATGAGTCTTTCTTAGCAGCAACTGGGTTTTGTAACAAAGTGCAAAATGTTTTGCATTCTGTGGACAAGGAGAAGGAAATTGAGAATGGCACAAATGCTAAATGAAGTGAAGTAAATTTATGGTAAGCTTACTAACAATATAATTTCAGTTACAGAGTTGTTCCAGTTCTGGATACCACATCAGGTTAGAGACATCAAGTTCTTTCAGAGCACACAACAGAATTATACAGCAAACTGTTAATAGGGAATAAAGAAAGTCCTGTAGCACTAGGAAAGCATATGCAGGGGAAATGAAGATATGAAGGGTTATGCTACGTAATTAAAGGATAGTTTTTTGATGAAAACGGAAAGGAAGAATGCAAAGGCATGGCAGTCACCAAAAAGAGAGAAGATTTGGGATTGAATTCAGGAAATACTACTTCAATGAGAGAATAGTAAAGATTTGTAATGCACTGTAGGATAGGGTGGTTAAGTGTAGATGTGTAAAGAAATTTAAACACAGCTGAGGTATGTGGGGAAAAAGAGAGTTGGGAGGAGACAGTCTGCTGTACAGCGTTAACTTGAAATCTAGGTCAGACTGTATGGTTCATAAGTCTTCGGCATTTATGCATTTTGCTGATAAAGTCCTGACAGTAACCCAGATGACCAGGAATAGACTAGCAACATAGATTCAAATGGAGCTGGATAGGCAGAGTGGAAAGAAACAGCTGATATCAGCTCTCAGATACTGGGAATGGAGAGATGGTCCAGGTCAATGCAATGGGAAAGATGTACATTGTGGAGCAGACCTCATCTCATGTGTGCGTGGAAGTAGGTGCATGTGTGCACACACAAGGGAAACCACAGCAGGCAGTGCACATCATCACCAGGAAGAGGAGTTCGACCAATAAAAAGACAAATCTCAGACAAATGCTTGGATGATAGCTTTCTTCATGACTGCCTCACCTTCAAACTGCTATAGAATGAATAGTCATGTTGAGTAGCAGGGGAGGGCATGATTGTGGTCAGGTACGGGATGATTAAAAAGTATGCAAAAAGCTTGGCATCAGATGCAATCCGTTAACATCCTCTAGGTACATGTACAGACCAGAAGCTGAACATTTTGCAAAGGTTGTATGTCTCACTCAGAAATTTATAGGTAGAATAAAATGGCTGTTGCAGTATTCATTTTTCTTGACTTGTTACCTGAAAATTACAAAATGAGACTTGTGTCACACACAAACAGAGATACTAAGGTTGTCCTAGAGTAAAGGATATAGGCAGAAGAAATAATACAGGGCTAGAACAAAAAAACCTTTTTAAAAGTAAAGACTAAATATGAGACAAAGTCACGTAAAATGTTGTTCTTTTTACCATCTGTCAGCCATGGTCCTTGCCACTGCAATGAGCAGCAAATTTAAGGCCCATAAATATGCAAGCTATTAAGCAGCGGTTAATTCTCCGCATGATTCATGTCTATCTGATGTGTGTTTCACAATCAAATAGTGGCTGAACAGGGAATAAACGTGAATGAAGTGTAAAATAGCCTCAGTTAATGGACCCAATTCCTCATTTTACAACCTCTCCAACTACATGAAATTCAGGACCATTTAGGCCTATTTTACTTGAATTTTCTAGTAAATGAAATATGTTGTTAATGGTGTATTGGCATGCACAATTACTCATCAGCCTGGCAGAGTATCAGTAATGCAAGAATCCTTTTCTTTCTACAAGCCTTGCAAACATCATTAAAATGCCAAATCTTTTAAAAGTGGTTTTATGAAGTAATCAGACAATTTTACAAAGTCGATAATACGGCTGCTAATAAGCATACAAAGTTGTCTGATTCGGTGGTCTTCTCAACAGATAAAAAGAAGCAATAAACAAAGATTAGGAAAAAGGAACACAAAAAAAATCTCTGGAGTGACACACTAAAAGCTAACATTAGTTTATGAAAGCATTATTCAATTTCAGTAGTCTGTGGTGTTATTTATTTATTTTTTTTACTTATAAAATAATTAAATATAAAACAAGGTTTTGCTGTAAGGGTTTAGTATGTGGGGAAATTCTAATTAATAAAATTTCACCAATTTAAAGTAATATCACTATCAGCGCCAGTACTTTCAGTTTTCATAGCTAAATCTCCAAGCAGGAATATGCATGTTTCACAACATTATCACAACTCATACAAATGTATGCAATTTAGCAGATCTTCAGTTAACAGAAAAAATTAACTATTGTGTCCTCAAATGAGAAACATATTTTGTCCTGACTTATTTATGTATTACAAAAGAAGTTATTATTCCTTTATGTTAAAACATATAAGATCCCATGTGGAATACTGCATGCAGTTCTGGAAATCTCAACTTTGAAAGGAAAAATATTTGACAAAAGCAGTTCTGGAAATGAGAAAAACAGTGCGTGATCTGTAAAAGAAGTCATATAAAGAGAAACTAGAATGAAATAGTATGTGTGTTCCTGAAGAAAGAAAAAGACATTCATGTCTGTGGATTACAATATTGTTATTAACAAAGTGAAATCTATAAATGTAGATGAACATTTTGCTCAAGTGCTGAGCCATTAACTATCTCACAGAAGTAAACCAAGCAACATGATATCACAAGTTTTTAATCATAAAAGCAATCCTGTTCGTTTTGAATGCGGTGTTGTAAAACGTAGTCTAGAATGAACTGGTATGACTAATAATGTACCTCTATGAAATAAAGCCCTTGAGAACCTGTACCATCCAGTGCCTGCAGCAAAGACAATCTTAAGAATAATATGCTATGTGCATAATTGCATTAAAAGCAAACTAAATACTTCTGACAGTGTAAAGTATGTCTGACTCCAATAACACTTTTGCCCACTTAGAAAAATGTTTGAGAAAATTATCTGTAGTCAAGTCATTGATCACATAAATATAGGCTCCGCTGTGGTGCCCGGCATGACTTCCACAATTCTTGTAGTACAATGTTTAACCTACAGAGTGCTACTGATGAACTATTCAATAACAAGGATGAATCAAAGCTAACAGGTAGATCCCTCAAAGACATGACTACAGCACTAGAAACAGTCACTATAATCTTTACCTTCACAAACCTAGCATAACTCGCCTTTGGCACTCCAACAACATTATGGTTTCAAAAAAGATCATTCCAGATCTATTCAAACATCATTTTCTCAGACCAAGGCATTTTTGACAAAGTACTCCAAGGTTCTTTTCTGGGGCGGCTGCTCTTCTCACTTTCCGTTAACGATTTGACTGATGACCTCCTTACACTTAATATTATAAAGTTTGTTGATGACCACCACATATTATAAAGTACCACATATCCAACTGAAACTGCTAGGCACTTTCAGTAAGATTTGCTACTGGACCCACAACAACAGGTTGCTTATCAAGACTAAGAAAGTAAGTGTCGTAATTTTTAGACCACCACAAAAGATTTTAAAACATCCCACGATTTTTGTTATAAACACAAACAGCAACAATTTTGGTCTAACCTTGGACCCCTCATTATTACTTACCAAGCACACTGGCATTATTGTAAGCAAGGTGCTCTCACAGCTAAAGTTGTGCTATAAAATATCCTACTTTTTTACACCCACTACTCACCATTTCTAAATAAATATGCAGTTCCTCTAGCCCACCAGAGTTATGTCTAACTACCCAATACTGCACAATAAGCACTAATTAATGAATGCCAAGAAGGGTATATTTTATATGCAGAACACTTCACTGACAGATTTTTTTTTATTCACCTGCAAACAAATCTGTTTAAATCATATGTCTTTTTAAAATGAGAAAATACTCTAAGTACAAAATACTACAGAAAGTTCTATTTTGGTGTCCATCTGTTTAATCACATTGCTGTACATAACTCATTGTGCCCTGTAGCTTCTTATGTGCCAGTTCTTTATAAACACAATGCCAGCTTCTACTACCACCTAATGCTATTTTCAATGTAGGTTTGATTCCATCTCTTGGAAAGAAGTAATTAAGATTTATTGCTTTTCTTACATCTGCCCTGATACAAATGTACTAAATGTGACAGCAAGTATTGCTTATCCAATGGGCATAATCAATCCTGCCAAATTCTGCCTTCTATCCCACAAACTTCCTTAAATAATGCACAGCATTTTAAGTACTGAGGTATAATTTAAACAGTGACATATTTTTTGTTACTGAAGTGTTGTGAACACTAATAATTTAGACATACCAGTGCAGATGGAATGCACTAGGTAACCTTAAAAAGGAGTGCCTTGGTAAACATAAATAAGACACAAATCTTGGTGCCCTTTCAATGTCACTTCCCAGTAAGCACTGTGGTCATCCTTCACAAAAAAAATATATATACACACACACCATAAAAGGGAAAAAGAAAACTGTGCAACTCTCAGCGTGTACTGCTAATGCTAGTTTTGTTTTGTGGCCATACTACAGAAGATTTGTTAATGCATTTTGATAAGCACATCATACCGATGTTCATGCCAGCATCGTGCATCAATTTGCTTTAGGCCCTTGACATTTCCATTAACAAAGTGTCTAAAAGATGAGCTGAAGCAGCAATTTACAGATCGGTATGCCATCTAGCTCTCAATCCAGCTAACGGTTGGAAGCACAAGTTCATATATTTCTGCAGACCTCAGAACAATGAGACTATAAAGTATGAATTCAAAATGGATTATTAGCATCCTCTTAAAGTTAGCAGCATGGATTAAGGAGAACGTCTTAGTGGATGTGAGAAGGAGGCATACCAATAAGCCATGGTGACTGCCAGAGTGAAGTCACTAGCAAAGCTACTGTTGAATTATCTTTCCTTACCAGGCAATGAACTTTTCATTCTATTGTGCACATTGTAGATTTACAAATGACACTTTTTTTTTTTTTTTTTTTTTTTTTTAACCTTACGGTTGTTTTCAGTGGGTGAATTGGTGATATTCTAGACCTTGAAGCAAGGTACCAACAAACAGAATTCGCAGTTTCTTTTTTTACTCTCCATTTTACGTTACTTTCAGCATGAATACTTTTTGGAGCATTATACATGCTCTACATTTATAGCACATTCATGAAGAAATGTTGAAATGTCACCAGGCACATGCTTTCTTAACAGAGAGATGATTTCTAAAGCATTACGTTACCAACCTTATTATAATGTGCTTATTTAGTTATGTCTTATTCCTCATGGTCATGGACGAGGAAAGAAGTCTACTTAATTTTAAAAACAGGGAGAGAAACTGTCACAGTAGCATAAAAACTTTAAGCTGAAATAAATTAATTGTGCTGTTTGACAGTCGCTAAAATCCAGGGTCACAGGTAATGCAAGTGGATTTCATGGGCAAAATAAACTACTGGCTAGAGCAGCACTCTTCTACATTTCCTTATGTTTTACATGCAATACATAAACAGCCTTAATGCAAGATGTTATTATAAAACACCTGAGCCAACATATTCAAGGAACAAGTTTAATTCATTCACTCTTGCATTTCTGTCTCTAACTTGGACATTTTAACTGGGTAAATGCCTACAAGGGAGAGTACTGACATACGTGTCGATATAAAATATTGGTACAACAGATTTACAAAATCAAATAACTAGATGGCTGTGTGTTAACTAAAGGAAATTTGAGATGACATCTTATCTTATGAGTGTGACGCAAATGTGGCCACACACTTCTGGTGGTGGAGAGGTAAAAGAGAAAGAAAAGCTGAAGAATGGCCATATGAAGGAAAAGCAACAGAAAGTGGCATAGAGCATGAGCAGGGGTCAGTATAATTAAATACAATTATAAATTATAATGATAATTAACACTTAGTCACAAACTTCTCAACTGTCACTATTTTGGAGGAACCTTCCTAATTTCAGGCCTGCACATGTACTTATTTTTTGAGTTATACCATTATTTTCAGGCTTGATTTACTCCCTTCACACATGATTTTTAAACTGACTGGTACACAAAAAAATCACACTACATGACAAACATATTTGTGCATCAATAAATGTAAAGACAACACACATTTTGTATCCCCCTTCTTCAGAGGCAAAAATAAATGACATTGGGTGGTAAAACTTTGCAAAACAATTCATTAAAGTCTATACATTTTACACTGTCTCTTTGATAATGTAGTTTTCTTTTTCCATTATTCTGTAACTCTGTTTTTTGAATGAGTTTCTGAGGAAAATCCCACATTCCTACTGCTGGTGGGAAGAGTAATGTGATATCTGATATGTAAAATTTATGCAGATTAGATGCCCAGACTTTTGGATGGATGCACCTACTGGTACTGGCTATCAGCAGATTACTGTAGTTACTTGGTTAACCAGTGGACATCTACAGTGTTCTTAAATGTGGAGGATTTGTTAGTGCCTTGAACTTGGGGCAGAGAAAAGAAGAGATGTTTTAGATTTACAAAGAATCTGAGGTCTTCAGCAAACCACACATTTACTAGAAAATGCTTAATGTTAAATTACTGTTTTCGAAGCAAAAGAACCAGTAGAAAAAAAATGTTTGAATCCCTTCAACCAAACTTGCTCATTCTATACTTTTTTCTGTCTTTCTGATCTGCTATTCTCTCAGTGGCCATTACACATCAGTACCATTCACAAATGCAGAATCAGTTTTACCATTTTCTGCTTAATCTTTTACTCATGCAATTACCTAGCCTGCCAAACTGGTCAGCATGAGGTTTCTCTTCACCTGTTATGCTGCAGTGTATTACCTTTTTTTGATGCTTTATTTATTAATTTTTTTTTTTTTTTGGGGGGGGGGAGTTACAAATACGTACATGCACAGGAAAGTACACTGGCTGGCCAGTGAATGAAAGAGCCATCTCTATTTGTGATCATATGGTCTCATGAAGCATTCCCTGTGAAAAACCTTTTTTTTTTGTTAAAATCAGCCTGTGTGTGTTTCTTGGTAAATATCTGGTTTATTTATGTGACATTCTACTGTTTCCCATGATTTATATGAAACTCTGGAATAATACTAGTGCGGCCAATGCAGGCAAATCTAGCTTTTTGTTTTTTATTTTTATTTTTTAAATAAACGGTGGTACATAGATACCACTGGCCCAAGAGGACAAGCATTTGGGGGGGGGTGTAAAGGTTCACTGAATGGTTTATTCAGCTACAATTCTTTAAAAGTATGACCCACGAGGTTCATAAGATCAAACTTCCAAAACTTCACATACCCCTAATCCAGAGCTTGCACTGCGCTCAGGATGTCTGGGTGCTACCTATTACATTAACTAAGGCAGGTAAAGAGAAATTGCACAAGTAATAATCCCCAATGGGGTGGACACTACAGAGAAATAATACATTACAGGGGTGTTGTGCATCCTGATGCCAGAAGTAGAGGGCCTCCCCACTGCAAGAAGATCAATTATTCCTGCAATGCCCACTACAGGCGGCATTAGTCTGCTTAAAAAAAGACTGCCTGGCAAAATGCTTTGTATTGGTTTCATTTTTATATATTTTTTAATATTCCTCAACTTAATGTTTCAAAGTAGGTAGGTATAAGATATGTAACTATAGTTGGAGGAAATATTTTATATCCAAAATATGAGGTTTGTAAGTATTTAATAATGGCTGCACACAGTTACACAAACAGCTGAAAAGGCACAGGTAGTCAGTCTCTCACAACTGTACAAAGAAACTTAGATACAGACACACAAAGATACAGTAGCACAGATGTATACACACACATGTACACAGAAACTCTAGTAAGTATGTGCACACAGAGACAGGGATGCAGACACAGACACATGCAGACATGCTGACTAATTACAATGACTTTATTGACTGTGTACATCCAAATGTCTGATTTTGAGCAAATGAAAGAAAATGCACAGTAATACATTTAATCTCATTGATGACAGGGACATACAGTGCAAAACACTACAATCCCCACCACCACAGGCATGTGGACACACACACACACACACACACACACACACACACACACACACACACACACACACACACACACACACACAGACAAATGTAGCCACTTTATTGATTGTATTCAACTCCGATATGAAACTGTGATCTAATAAATTAATACATAAATATAGCCACAAACAAACACACCCACAAACACTCACCCACACACAGAATCACAGGTAGGGTGGGGCAAAGGGGGCATCTATCCTGGGTGCAAAGTGTTAGGGGGTCATGATTTCAGTTGCAAATATGGGTCTTTACTACAATACAAGAATTTAAAAACAAATGCTGATACTTTAATTGGGATCAGGACATTGACTGATTGCTTCTGGTCCCCAGCATGAACAGAGTTGAGGGGCACCAGATCGGGAACAGCACTAGGTGCTAGATCTGTGCTGTATTTTTTTCACTTATCAACAGTGCCTTTAGAAAAATAAAACCAAAGTGCAAACAAAAATTTAGTTTCTTCTCCATGCAGTAAGAAACAAGGTTAGTGAGTGGAATGAAAATGGTGGCTAAAATAAAAAAACATTTAGTCATGGCAGATGGATTCCATTCCAGGAATCAGTGTATTTTTTTACCCAATTGTTTCTTGCTTCTTCAAGACCATTTTTTTCTAAAGCTTTGTAAAATCTTTTAGTAACTTAATTGTGAAATGCACAATATTCTTCAGCTCGGACGGAAGTTAACTTACAAGAGATAAGCTGGAGCCCATTCCAGTTACACTATACCTTAGCATGTGTTTATATGGGGCGAAAGGTCTATTAATGGAGCATATCTAATGTCAGGTGTAAAGGTTATACCTGTATCCTTACAAGGGATCATTTGTACAGTAAGTCACCAAATGTTTATGCTATGCAGTCAACTATAAGACCCTCAAGAAAGGTGATGCTGGTGCAGAAAACCCACTGAGACAGGAGGGAGCAAGTATCTGCTGTACAACCAGAAGGACAGCACAATGTTCTGGCTATAGTGCCATAATGACATCATACTGTATCTAAAACAACATCACCTCTGACAAAAGTAAGGGCAGAATTTTGCATTTATAAAAGAAAATATTCTAAAGAGGAAAGTATAGGATCTAAAATAAATGAACATAGCAAGGAAAACAGATTGCAGAAACCCAGCCTACATAAGCCACTGGTTTTACAATGATAAAACATCTATAAAGGTACTCAGTATAAAAAAAAAAAAAAAAAAAAAAAAAAAAAAAAAGAGTTGACCTTGGTCATAGCAGAAGTGAAGCCTGAAGCAAGAAGACATTAGATGAAATAAGAGCATGCCAGAAAACTAGGTTCACACTGAGGGCACTAAAAAGAATATGTCATCAGAGGTCTGCCAAAGGACTGAGAGACAAAATACGAAGTAAAGCAAGCATTGGGTTTCTCACTGTAACATGATATGCTAAGTTCTCTGCAACTGAGTGCACACAGGTAGAGTAAATACAAGGGCAAGTGCAGACGTCTTTAAAAAACTAATAGGAGTTCAGGTAGGTTAGATGCAGAGTCTAAGACCTGTAATGCTACACATTTTTTTGTTCAACTCTCTACAGTAACCGTGTTTTTGTACAAGTATAACTTGTGACTAACCCATCAAATGTGCAACACTGGATCCTCCACAAGGGTCTGCACTCTTTTCCACAACTAGTTAAATGGAGTACTACGAGGTGTAATGGGTTCAAGGTTTCCAGCATTTCACTGCATAAACAGACCTCCAGAAAACATGAAAAAATTGCAGAATAAGTAGGAGACCAGACTAGCTTTTGTTAATTAACATATCTGTGGGATTTAAACAAGTATTCTGCAAAATCCCATCCTTGCTAAAGCACCTACACCATCTCTAGGGTTTACAGTAAAGAAAACACAGACAGACTAAAAAGTTTATCAATAAAATTAACACAGAAAAGGATCACTGTTCACTTGTGTAGTTAATTTACTTCAAGGGTCCTCTAGGTGGTGGAACATTTCAATAAATCCCTCTTATATAATTTCTGGGAGCTTTGTTCTCAAAATTTGTATCTGCTACACCAAGTGTGTACACATTTTTTGAATATCCCTGCACTAGGATTAAGGGATGGACATTTCCCAGTATCCCCAAGCATGTGGTCAGATCTCCTCCTACAGTACAAGGATGAAATGCTCCCACGTTCAACATTTATAAAAATGTGCAACTCTTAGTATAACTACAGTCAGCAGTCACAAGCAGCACATTATAACTGCATAAGGAGTAAGTCCAAGAATTCCTGTTAAGTGTTTCTGGGTGTAATGTCAGACACAAGGGATTGTCATGTTCATCCCTAACTGGCTGATCAAACGTTGGGATGGTCACTACATGTCATTCCTGATGAATGCTGGGGATCTCTGACTTTTTTCTATAATAAATGGATGTTAGCATCCCATTTAACATACACCAAAAAATGAATGAGTGAGAATGATTTAACAGTTATCTTCACTAATGGAATTAGATCCAGTGTTAGCCTCTCAATTATGGTACACTGAAGTGTACACCCCTCCTCATCATACATTCAGCTTACACTGCTTGGAGTCTATGCTACCCAGCAAATCTGAAGTGTAACAGCTGAAGCATTCTGCCCCTCCCACGGAAATGTCACGCAACAATGAGTATCGTTGTGACCGTGGATAACACGTTCACCAGTGAATCGCCTTACCTTTCTAGCTCCTCTTCTGAGAATCCTTCCTTTCACAGCTACCTCAGCCTTGTGAAATCCACTGTGGAGTTCTCACCCATCTCAAGTTCCATCTCCCAGATGCATCTTATCCCTTTCCACAGGAATAAGAAAGAACTCAGGGTTATCTAATGAACTGTCGTATCAGATGTGGCTTATATGTTGCTTGGAAACAAAAAGAGTTGGAGTCCCCAACATCTAAGAAGGTGGACCATTGCACAAATCATCATGTCACACACAGTGCCAAATGATCTCACATTGCCACATCATTGGAATAGGCAGCCAATACATGTGAAGAAGAGCGCCTCTATGACACTGTTCAAAAGGAACCTGGACAAATGGATGGAGCACCGTAAATTCTTACCAGGGGTAGCGCCCACAACCCTCCTGGACATGGGCTGTCATCAATAAATACAATGCTGGGTACTGATTAGAGTATCTAGTTATTACATTGGGATGAAAAGGCTAGGCTTTAAGTGACCTCCAGGATGATAGCCTAATAACCTCCTATCATCCTATTGTCATTAGATGTCCCAAAGCAGTTTCCTGTGTGATTTCTTCAGCTCTATAAAAGTCTCAAACACCTCACCACCTAGCCACTCTTCCAATCTCTCATACAGGCAGATTTTGGCAAAGGATTAATACTTCTGCCACTCTGGGTTTACAGGCTTTTAATTATTTGTTGCATATATCTTATTTATAGACTTCTGATCGTGAGCTCTGCAGACATTGGAAATAAAAGTCAGACCTTGTTTCCAAAACGTCGGTAGGATTCTCTGTAGTTCACTGTTTTCTTTAATTCTGGAAATACAGTGGTCAAGACAGTGAGCACCAACGTTTGCTTTATGTGGCATGAAACAACCTCTTCCCCTTTCATAAAGAAATACTCCAGTCCATCCTAGATGCCTTCCTTCAACAATGGGATGATGCTTCTGCTGGACTCTCTCAGAAGGACACTGAAGAATTCTGTAACAGGGTTAAAATCTCTTTTCAGTACTGAGGATTTCTATAATCCTTACCTTTCCTACTCTGTTAAACCTCCTCAGTTATTTAGGAGGAAAAAAGACTGACACCAAAGGAGATTGAACAATCTGTCAATGACCAGCATGTTCTTTCTTCAAAGTCACACAAGATACCTTCAGACATGCAACAGTTCTGATCATCCTCTTAGGCTGCTCTAGTAGGAAGGCAATTCTCTTCATATGCCCTGGCCAGGGCAGCCATGACTTTGAACAAGAAAGTTTTGGATATCAGAGGACATAGAAGAAATTGCTTTATCTGCCCTAAAACATCATCTTTTGTTAGACAAGTTAATATATTCTCTGGTTCATCATGCAAAAGTACTGACAGAGACTTTATAGGTTCATAACTGAATACTGTGCAATCAGTCTGCAAACTATTTCAGGCATAGCTAATGTATGGGCAGTGATCAAAAGTGAGAATAAAACTCTGTATCTTGTGTCAGTGAGGTAAACACTGTAACCATTATACCAACCCCAACCCCTATACCACCCTATAACAATGCCCAATCCAAGATGGGACTCAAAGCCACAATCCCTGGCTTAGGAGGCCAGTGTTTTATCCATATTAGCCTTCAAATATTTACCTGTTTAGACCTGGCGTTTTGTGGTCACCACCTGTGTTGTCCTGACTGATCGCAGTTACGTGAAGGCTAACGGCACACTCTGGGTTCTTATGTCTTAGGGAAAAGTTCTCCAGGCCTCCAGTTTAGCACATTCCTTTTAGACAGGCAATTCTAAAAACAGCCCATAACTGCTCATTTATCCCTGTAGACAGACACCAGTACATAAGGTGTTGGCCAGTTGGGTTCAAACACGGCTACTTATACATTTAAATGTGCGTAAGCCAAAAATAATTTCAATGTTGCCTTGATCCCCTTACTTTTTGTGATAGCAGGGCATCACATACAGTAAATAATTTCAATGTTGCCTTGATCCCCTTACTTTTTGTGATGCCCTGCTATCACACTTTTTTCCCTTCCACTCCCTGATCAAGCAGTTCTTGGCCTACACCCTGGTGGTAGACGTTCTCTTCTCTACCCCGCCTCTGATACAGTGTCATATCTCTGACACGTTGTTGGAAGGGTGAGGAGCCCACTTCAGGTATGCCTAGACCAGAGCCACTAGAATATACTGGAGAAAGTTCTTCATATCAGACATGAATGAAATGTGCTTCTAACCATGCATATTTAGGAAGTGCACCTGAACAATAAGACAGTAATGTGGTAGGAGAAAAACAAGAAACACTCCTGAGTAAGGCAGTGATCTGTATGCGGGTCTAGGCCACAAAGCAGGTCATTTTCTTAGTGAAGATTCTTACCTTGTGGGAGTCCAGTATCCTGGCAGACTTTTTGGTTTGAAGCTTGAGGCCCCTAACGGAGATTCTTCTTAAGTGGAAAAGTTTTAAGGTTATTCCAGGGATACTGGGGGCTGGCCTGTTTACCAGTCAGAATGGTGTACTGTTATCAAAGTCCTTTCATGGATGTATAGGGCAGAAAATTCATCTCTGCATCCACATTCACTTGATCTACCTTATCCCATGCCTGTGGGTGAAGATTCACAAAGAAAGGCCGACAGTCATTATCATCACTTTGTGGTAGCCCTGAAGTGTCTAGTTTTAGGTCCTTTGAGTCTTAGCCTTACCAGGGATAATTCCAGCAGTGTAACACAACAATCACAAACATATAATGTTGCTACTGATATAGTTCCTGTTAAGCCATAAATCTGTCCAAGGAAATTTTAGAAGTGTTAGAGGCTGCCAGGAAGCACTGCTATGAACAAGACCAAGTGGTAAACATTCTTCATCTGGATCAGAAGATATTCTCTTCTTTCTCAGTCTCTGAGTTTCTAGGTTTGCCTGACATCTCAAAGCCACTGCTTTTATCTAGGATTCATTTATTCCATCCCATGGTACAACCATTGTCATGTATATGCAGAATGATTTGGTGGAAGGGAAGACTCTGGCCTAGCACATACCTGTGAAATAACAAATTTCAATCCTATCCTTTACTGAAAAATCTTTCATTCCACAGGGACCTAATCATGATCAGCTTTCTGTTGTTACTGCATTCTGAACTAGATTGTTTGGAAGAACTTAAGTTTGCATATCCGGGAAGACAGCAGCTCCTGGTGGCTGTCATCTCAGCCCAATGAATTTGGGAATGTCAAGCTCTTATGTGTGTATATAAAAAAAAACACCTTTTTTTTTTTCTAAGGACTGAGTCTCCTTCAGCTGAATCATCATTTTCTCCCAAAGGTGGTTTCTGAACTGCTATTCATCCATTTAATGTGTCTCCAGACTTTCTTTGTAGGTGACAAAAACAGAGTTATATCCACCATGCCCTGGATGTGCACCATCAGCTGTGGTTCTAACTCCACTATGTCCATGGTTACAAGGCGTTTTTCATTCTTAATGTTAATTGATAGAATTATATTATTATATCGAACAATGGAAATATTTCACTACTGTGCAATTTTCAACATTTCTGAAAAGAACACACCATATGGTTTGATGAAGCAAAAGTGAAAGCGCTTACCTATTTTATTTGTTTGTTAATAAAACAAGTTTTTATCTTCAGTTAGTGTGTTATTCCATTGGTCATTTTGTTTTACATTTGGATTTTGCTTTTCCAACAGCATATTTATCCCAGTCTATGCACATTTCTTCAATTTCTGAAAAGAAACTGAATTTGTTGCACATATACAACACCATTTCAAACAGCGCCTAATGGCCTAACAGGTAGGCTGCATACACTTTGAAGTAAAGGATGAAAAAATAAAAGATGAGACCATGGAAGCAAGGTTGTCGCACTTTTTGTTTAGTTACAAAATCACCCTTCTGATACAGCATGTTTATTCCATAAGAAATACCCATATCGAGACAACAAATTCAAAATTACATAACCTTGCCAGATCTGAAAGTGAAAATCCACAGAAAACATGCAAAATTTTGAAATGAAATGTGTTTGAGAATGTAAAGCTATGGTCCTGAAATAATCCCAAGTATACGTTAAAGTTGATAAGATCCTCCAAGCTCTGTTGGTGTACAGAGAATAAGCCCTGACTATGACCCAAGCAAGTTTGATTAGGGTCCTGGGTTTCTCTTAGAGCTGATGTATGAAAAGAGAAGTGTAACAAGGCTGTACCTGCTCATCACCGAATTTCAAATAATCAAGACCATAACATCGTAACTTTACATTACCGAAAGTTAAAATGATCAAGTGTCAGAATGTCGAGATGTACTGGGTTAGTGCATTTGGTATTATCCAACAACACTTGTGACATTTTGTTGGAATAATCATTAGCATCCATCAGCACCCCCCCCACCATTGGGCTTCAAGATACATATGGTATTATCAGCTACAATAGAAGTTAATACTTCACGTTCCGGTGGTCATAGGTTATATTTGTGAGATTTATTAATCAGTGAGCTTATTACCTGTGAAACTTTTGAATTTCTTTATATGGAGCAACCTGCAATCCCTATGTTATACGGTATACTGAAGGTTCATAAAGGTGACAGCGACCCCCCCTATGAGACAAGTTATTTCTGCCAAGAGGTCAAAAACATATCCATTAGCCGGCTATACAGATAGGGAGTTAAAAAGCTTCCTTAGCCACTATAAACACATCTCAAGGGATTTGTGGAACTTTTTAAGACATTTCCCCTCACATTTTTGAAGTTTCAAAACTTCTATCTTATCGTCACGGCCATTTGCAGTTCTAAGTTTTGAAACATCGAAGTAGAGCCATTTCATCTCTCTCTCTCTCTCTCTATATATATATATATATATATATATATATCTACATATAGCTATACCTATACGGGTCTACCTCGACCCACACAAATAACATTTCACTGAAATGCAATTATGCAATTTCCCGAGTCCATTTTTGCAAAAGTGCATTTATCCGAAAATGCACTTTCGTGAAAAAACAATTCAATGAATAGAAAAAAAAAAAAAACCCATAATAAACACATTTATGCAGGGAGCAAGCCCCCCTGCACCCCCAACACCACTATTACTTAGAAACTCCGAGATGCATAAACAGTCGGGCAAAGAGAATATTCCCTTATCCCCAGGTGCCATGATCTACAACCACTACATGGCTTGCTTCGTTGAATCAGTTTTTCACAAAAGTGCATTTTCAGATAAATGTACTTTCAGAAAAATGGAACTGTGAAATTTCATTTTGGTGGATCGAGGTAGACCCATATATACATATATATATATATATATATATATATATATATATATATATATATATGTATATGTGTATATATATATATATATATATATATATATATATATATATATATATATAATATTTATTTATTTTACATTTATTTACCTGAAAAGTCCGACTGGGTGCGAGCCCATTTTCAGGGGAGGCCCAGGGAGAAAACCTCCTCATAAAAAATATACAAAATTTAAACAATTTATGGAAAGCTTAACAATTTACAAAAATTATAGGAGGAACATTATTACTAAGACAAGTTCGACCACTATGTGTATAGAAATCTTACAACATAGTCAAAAGTAAATTGTGTGATTGTAACAGTTTAAGCAAAACAGAAATTAGACGTAGTATTTTGTCAATAGTAAACTGTATGAGTGTAACAGTTTAAGTAAAATGGAAAACAGACATTGTAGTATTTTATTAGGTAAAATGGTTTAATGGTTTGCAGTACAAATGAATAGTAGTAAAAGGTTAAAGTAAAGCTAAATATGGGCAGAAATTGTAAGGATACTTATATATATATATATATATATATATATATATATATATGTGTGTGTGTGTGTGTGTGTGTGTGTCCACCTCTGAATCTCGAAATACTGAAATATCGAATTTCAGTATCTCGAGACCAGAATGCCGAAAGTGCAGTTGTTCGAAACTGCATTTTGTCAAATATGCAGTAGTTATTGCGAGGCCTGTTTTTGTAGTGTGCTGTCTCTTTAAGTTTTAGTAGTTTATGGGTTTTGAAGATGGCAGTCGATGTGTGATTATGTTCGGAGATCCAGGTAAGTTTATAGTATGTCAGGGTTTTGGGTAGGAATGTTGTTTTATTTAGTGTTTTGGGACACTGTATGAGTAGGTTAGGGTAGGTAGGTGAATGTGTGTGTGTGTGTGTGTGTGTGTGTGTGTGTGTGTGTAGGTGTTGACAGTGGTGATTATTTTACATGTGTAGTGTGTCTGTTTCTCATGGGTATAAGTGTGTGTAATGGAAGTGTAGGGCGTGTAGAAGTAAGTGTGTAGTAGTATATGTAGTGGGAGTGTGGCAGATGCAAGGGGGCTTGCCCCCCTGCTTATACATAGAATAGTTGGGTTTTGTTAGTGTGTGATGTGTTGGTTTGTTATAGTGTAGGGAGGAAGGGTTTGTATGCGTTTTTGTTTGTGTGGTGGAAGGTGTCTTAAAAAACTGAGCGTCGCTTACTGAAAATTCGGCATTATGAAGTTTCAGTACAGCGATGTTTGTTTTTGATTTTTCGGTGTAGTGTAGTTTCGTCATTCATATATATATATATATATATATATATATATATATATATATATATATATATATATATAAGAAACAAAAAAGTAGGCAACTCCAGAAACCAAGAAAACCAATCGAGAATGCCTAGAACCACGGACCAAGTTCCTACAAAATATCGCCAGCCCAATAAATCCACAAGATAGCGAAACGTTAGATTAACGCTTTTTATTCACAAATCACATCACATGCGTTTTCGTCCTAAACAAAGGACTTCATCAGACAAACTCCTTTACTTCTCATTAGTTTAAATAATTTATCCAATTAATGTTTAAATGTTGGATCCAATAGAATCCTTATTTTAAAAAACAAATGAACAAATCACATAAAACTTCTCATTAATATTAATTCCTTTCCTTTTAAAGTGTCTGGTGCCTAAAAGTGTTATACTACCATAATCAACTTCCATCAAATTTATTTAATTGTGCACACATTCCTTAAAAACATTAAAAAATGCATAAGTATAAAAAAATATTTCATATATGTTTAAAAACCTTGTCATGTTTTTTTTAAAAAAATAAAGCAAAGTTCATTTCTTCATTTACCAGTTGTATTTGGTGACCTATATATTCTTCCATTGAGTTATGTATTTTTGCCCCCTCTAGTGTCCATACTATTAAATTACATTATTCTAATTAAATGTTGTTAGCTCTCAGTTTGAGAAGTGGGGAAATGGTTATGAATTCATTCATTCCTGGCTTTGTACTTGCATCTAGGTTGACCTGCCACCAAAGCTCTTTGCTTTCAAGTATTTCTTCCCACAGGCCACCTCTTATGCCCGGTTTAATTTGATCTAATACAAAAAATACATATTTGAATTTAGTACATGTTATGGAATGTTTGAAAAGTGCATTAGTTTGTTTTCCTTTTGTAATATCGTATGTGTGTTCGTATATCCTTCTCTTCAAATGTCTCTCAGTCTTCCCTACATAGAAAGACTGACATTTCTGACATATAACAAGATATACTACACCTTTGCTTTCACAATTATAATAATTCTTACTATTTAACCATCTTTTTCTCCCTTCGATATAAACTTCTCCTTTGTTAATAATGTATGGACACTGTCGACACCTACCACACTTATATGTTCCCACTTTGTTCCCTTCCCCCTTCCATTTACTACTAACTTTCCTTTCTAAAATATTCTTTATGTTTTGAGAATTTTTATAAACAATTTTTGGTTGTATATTCATAACTTCATCCATATCAGTCAAAGTGGTAAATTTATTCCATTCAATATTAAAAAACTCCTTCATCCTTTGATTAGAAGCATTATATTCCACTATTAAACTTCTTGTATATGTCTCTTGGTTATTGTTGTATTTTGACACCCCAGAGTTTGTATTCTTACCCTCAGGGTTAAAACCCCTCTCCACAATTGGTTTAAATCTATCAATCCTATTTCTTTCCACTTCTTCCTTAATATCACATATAAATTGTTTAGGGTACCCACGCTCCAGGAACATTTTCTCTAGTGTTTTGCATTCCTGTTGGAAATCATCATCCCCACTAGTCATTCTCGACCCCCTTACATATTGTCCCTTGACTATGTTTCTCTTGCTATTTAAGGGGTGAGCACTGTTGAAATGTAGGAAAGAGTTTACATAACTTTCTTTTCTAAAACCCTTAGTCTCAAACTTGCCATTCCTTTTATATACTTCGACATCTAAGTATTTAAGTACTTCACTACTAGTGGAATATGTAAATTTTAAAAAATTGGTGGTTCCAGCAATATATTCCATAAATTCCAAAAATTTCGTGTACTCCCCTATCCATAAAAATCACAATATCATCTAGAAACCTGTGGTAAATAAACCAGTATTTCTTATAGTCTGAATTAATGACAAAATTTTCTTCCCACTTTGACAAGACAATATTGGCATATGTGGGGGCGCATGCCGCTCCCATGGATACCCCCGACTTTTGCTGGTAAAATTCTCCTTCAAAAGTAATAAAATTGTGTTTTAACACTGAATCCATGAAAGCTACACTAGCTATCTTGTCGTTGTGACTTAAAGTTTTGTCTTCAAAAATACTTTCCTCAAACAATTCCATTCCTTCTGAGTGAGGTATGCTACTGAATAAATCAATGATTTCTATGGTCACAAAAAGCATATCCTCTTTATACATCTCAGGCTTTAATTTACTCAACAAATCCCAGGAATCTTTGAAAATAATTTGGTTATTTACCCATATATGTTTTGTTTTGTGATCTATAAATTTGGCTAATTGTGCAGTTTTGGAACCCTCTGCAGAAACAATGGGTCTAAGGGGGGGGGTCTTTGATACTTTTATGGATTTTTGGTATTCCGAATATTGTGGCAATTCTTATATATATATATATATATATATATATATATATATATATATAAATATAGATACACACACACACATACACACACATATCTATATCTAGATACAGATATATACATACATATATAGATAGATAGATATAGATATATATACATATATTGTGCCTGGTGAGCCAGTTGTTTTTTTTTTTTTTTTTAACCCTGTACATTTTATGAAAAGTACATATGACAAGAAAGAATGAGAAAAAGAGGTGTAGTATCTTGGCTATCACAAGTTTGCCTGGGACCTTGGTGGTAGACATTGAGAAGGTAAACATGGCAGTGAAGTAAACATAGCTGTAAGCCTCCGCCCCATAACATTCTAGCTCAGGATCATCTGCAAGGTTATGTATCTAAAACATGGGTATCAAACTATTTTGGGAACACACACATCATACTTCAGAAGGTTTTGGGGACACTGAACATATATCTGCTTCATATCTGCATGCACTGACAAATAAGAGAGTGAAACTGCATTCCTCAGAATACTGACACTGAAATAGTACGTACTGTAGTTAGACAGACAAAGTATGAGGCTGCTGTACCTTGGAGTTTTTCCATGCTCCAAGTACAAGAATCTGAGAGCTAGTATACATATAGAAGCAACAGGGCTATGTACAGCCAAGTTTTTGATGTTAGGGGTACAGGGGAAGGAAACTCTCTTGCATACATGCTTCTGTCAGAGTATTAATTTCAAATGTTTTGTGGCAGGGCTAGCCGCCCACTGGTGTAAACCTTAGCTCTAGATGATTGTCACTGGTGAAGTGGCACCCTGACCCAATGTGAAAAAAATGGGATAAAGGCGTTGTGGATAAAGGGATGGATGGACAAATGGATGAGTTTCAAATGTTGAAACCTGACTTCACAGCTCCATGATTTCTGATGTCATTGTTGTACGATGCATAGACATGTCAGGGAGCAGTTTTACAGGCCCACCACATAGTCAGAGTAGCATCCAGAAATAAAACTAGATGTCTAATAGGATTTTGTGATTACAGCTTTAAAGGCTGACTATAATCAAACAGAAGAAACAGTGTTTACAGAAATTAGGTTCAGAGGTGTTACTAGGCTAAGAATGACAACATCATTTTTAAGCGTAGCCTTGCATCCCAAATCTCTGACAAGTTCTGGCACCCTTGATAAGTGTAAGCAGATGCCTGGGAGATGAAATATTTACAAAGCAGGGGCCTAGGAGAGGAAGCATTTACAGATTGCCTGTGTCCTTTAGAGACACAGATGCCAAGCCAGGGAAGAACTTCCTGTTCCCCATCCAATTGCCCAAGTTACACTTGAATTGCATTAGATAGGAACTCTACTTCACATGGATAGGGAGCCTGTTCCAGAAATGGGGCAGTCTCTCAGATATATACTTGTCTCTCCAGGAGGTCCTATTTATAATACAGGCAAGGTTTAAGTCTTTTGAACGTGTCATTCTCGTGCTGTTTATTTTGTGGATATGCAGGAGGAACATCACACAGTGGGTTCTGACAATGTCGCATATACCAGGCATAGATCCCCCTCAAACAGCCTGTAGGAGACAGAATACAGGGATAGGGCCTTGAGGTGGTCTGCACAGGACATTTTACTTATGCCCTGTATTCTTTTTGTGAGGAATCTCTGTAGACATTCCAGTTGTTGGATATGCCTGGTTAGGTACATACCAAAGTGAGCACTGTACTCAGTGATAGGTCTGAGGAATTCCAAATACAGTAGAACAATGACTTCTTTACACCTAGATGCCATACCTTTGTTTACTAGTTGCACAACATAGAATGATTTCCTTGCTACTGTAGACACATGATGGTCAAAGGACACATTACTCTTTATGTGCGTTCCTAACTCAATGACTACTGGGTCAACTCTAAGGGGTGTGTTGTCAATATGATAGTTTCCAAGGATGGATGACTTCTCAAAGGATACTATTATGCATTTCTTGGCATTTCGTTTTAGTCCATGGCTCTGACACCACTTGTTTGTCTGTGTCAGCCCCTTCTGGAGAACATTGGTGTCAGTGTGGGATTCAATGACAGCTCCTTATTTGCAATCATCTGCAAATTTAGTCAGCCAGAGACTACTGACATTGGCCTTGACTTCAGAGAAGTAAATCCCAAAAAGGAGCGGTCCAAGGACTGATCCCTGAGCGACTCCACTTGTGACTGGCCTCTTTCTGGAGGTGGCCTCCCCAATTCTACGTTCCTGGGTCTTGTCTCTGAATCAGCTGGCTATCCAATGGGTGACATACAGGTTTGTACCTAACCTCTTGGGTCTGTCAATAATGCCCAAGTGGAGTACTGTGTCAAATGCCTTGGCCAGGATAAGATAGGGAGAGTGAACCATTTTGCCCTCATCCATTACTTTGGTGACGTTCTCAAAGAAGTCCACCAGGTTGATGAAACCAAACTGGAGCAGATCCAGTGTCTGGAGGTTCTTTATATCATTACTGATCATTTCCATGATAATTCTTTCCATGGCTTTGCATATAAGACTAGTGAGACTTATGGGTCTGTAGTTTCCAAGATCTGTAGATAGCCCATCTTTGTAAAGATAGATGGCTGTCGCTGTTCCTCATTCATGAGGCACAAAACCTGTTTGTAGGCTACAGTTAAATAACAATTCCAGACCGCCTGATGGTCATGTTTCATGCTATTTAGAAGACATCCTGGGATACTGTCTGGGTCCACTGATGCAGTGTTCTTGACCTTAGAGAGAGCATTAAGGACCTGTTCACTAGTGATAGTGGGGGGGGGGGTCACATTTGATGGTATTTCCTGAGGGAAGGTTAGAGATAAACTTGTCAGCCAGTAGGTTTGGTACATCGTCTGGCTCAGTATAGATGGTTTCATTTACAATGAGATCTGCACACAACTGTGTATTGTCTTTGAAGTTGCTGACATAGATAAAGAATGCCTTGTGGTTGTCCTTGGCCTGATAGGACAAATTTACCTCAAATGTGGCTTTGGTAGACTTTATTTGTCCTCTGTTTATTTTAATGACAGTGCTTTTATCCTGTTGCATGTTGACCTCCAAGTTTTTGCCATGCTTTTCTTTTTCTGTTGTACAGCCTATTTTCTAATATCTCCCACCCCATCCTACCACTACCTTTCTTTACCTGACATTTTGCCAGGTTTTCACTTAATAGCAGGAAGTCAGCCTTAGAGTAGTTCCTGAATATTCCAGGGTTAGCTGGGGGTCAAGGTTTTATTTTTACTTCAAAGACCACCATTTTGTGGTTTGACCTTACCAGGGAAGACAATACACTAGGGGGTGTGCAGCACCCCCCCATATTAGTGAGGACCAGATCCAGTATGCTTACACCCCTGCTTGGTGTACTGAAAATCTGGTCCAGGGAGTTTGGGTTTACACAATCTAGGAATCTCTGTGCCTGTACATTTGGTATCATATAGGATTCCCAGTAAATAGGAGGTAATTAAAGTTGCCCATGAATATAGCATTAGTTGGACGGTGAGTGTTTCCAATAAGTTTAAATATGTGGTATGGGTTTCCGGGGTCATACAGCAGGACATATACCTTGCATGTAAGTGGTACTGGAGTTTGCCTATGGTTATGTGAACATGGAGTAGCTCAAGTGCATTGTCCTGTTTGACCAGACTTGAGGTATATTTATTTTTGTTGTAAATCGAGACACCTCCACCTTTAGTCCCTGTCTGTGTAGTAGCTGGTCTAAATGTGTGGAAGGCATTATAACTGTGCACTGTTGGTGTGCTCTCTGAGGGTTTAAACCACGTCTCAGTGACCACACAGACATCAGTATTCTCTAGAATTAAGAGAGCTTCTAGGGAGTGGAGTTTTTGTTTAGACTCCTAGCACTGAGCAGTAATACCTTTAGATTTTCTTGGTTTTGATTTGCTATTTCAGAAGTACTTTCAGTTTGGCATTGCATAAAAAAGGCACTTTGGAGATAGACAATGTTTTAGTTTATATTTGAAAGCCTAGAGGGGAGGGGTGCAGACCATACCTGGCAAAGCAGTGTGCTCTGTTGACCATCTCCTTCCATGCTGACAACTATTGTACCCCATTAGAATGACACCAGAAACTAAGTCAATTATTAAAGTCAGTCGTCTTTTGTTCGTATTGTGGCATCATCCTTGGAGAAGGTAAAATGCTGCTCAACAGTAAGTTCATACCAGCCTGGGACAAATATTCTGAGAGCTCCATGATGTCTCCCTTCACACAGTCTAGGGAGGTACATCTCAGGTCATTTATACCCACATGGACTATAAACCCAGTGACCTAAGTGTGTGTGTAATGTGGAAAATCCTTGCCTCTTATAATCAACTGACCGTGACTTACTCCTTATTCAGCCTGGTGAGAGGGACATCAGTGTGTCTCATGATGGAGTCTCCAATAACCAGAATGTTGGATTGTGTGGTGGCTTGCTTTACGGGCTTAGAAGTAGATGCTCCACGAGATGTGGCTGTATGTGTTGATGTTGGTGTTTGTGTTGTTTCAAAAGAGTGCATTCTGGGTCGCTGAGGGTATTTGTTATGTGTACTTCATCTAGGAGGCTTTTGGGGTTTAGGAAGGTCACATTTAAGTGCCTCAACATATGTGGGTCTATATGTCTGCTTTGAATTTTTTGTGATGGGTGCAGCATGTGTACTACTTGCAGTACACCTGAAGTAGACCCTGAAAATTTAAGGAGGAAGTATTTAGGCAGATATTCTGAAGTTAGAAACAAATCAAGCAGTACTTACTGAAAACAAAGAATTATCTTATCAAGAATGATGAAAAGCGGGAAGTCGCATGAATGGCTACTACTAATGCTGGTCTCACCACAGCTTCACTCTGCTAGGATACAATGCTCCTTCGCTTCTTCTCTCACCACAAGCAAAACATTAGCCAAACAGAAACAGTCAGGAATCAATGCACTCTGCTCCTTCTCTTGCCAGGAGTAGAATATAAGCACATATTCTAAGCTGTCAACTATGAAGCAGTTATTAGACTTTCCAGTGATCAGCAGTCTCCAGGAAATAATGGCCCTGTACTCCTTCTCTCACCAGGAGAAAACTGAAACACTAATCCCAAGATGACTACTGAGAGGCAGAATGTGGGCTCTCCAAAAATTAGTGATCTTGCAATACATGTTGCAGATTTTAAAGGTAAGATGGAAACAATTGGTTAATATCCTAGGCACTGCAGTGTCCACTAAGCAGTTAAATGTGAAAGAGGGGTAGCTTAAGCTTTAGCTGTCTAAATGGAGAGCCACTAATTTTAAAAGAGCAATTGGAAAGGGTGGGCAGTTTGTATTCTGGTTCTATGGAATACAGTGGGATGGCCAATACATTTAAATAGTTGAACGGGAGGGATTTCACAAAATGATGATTTTGTGCTTACTCACAACAGCCAATGAAAGGGGACAAAAAGGAGATGTGTGGTCAAATTAAACCAAGGGCCAGGCAAAAAGAAAGGCAGTTAAGTTTAACAACACAACAACACCAGGGAAGAAGGGTGGGAAAACATTTTGGTGCGACTAACAGCAGAGACAGCTGTGGTCTCTTTCTTAGTTTTAATATGCAGTTCAAAGCAGAATACAAGTAAACCACAGTGTAAAGAAAACAAATCACAGTATACAAAATAGAAGAAGGCAATAAAGTAATACAAAGTACAAGAAATCAAAAGCAAACTAACCTTTCCCTTACAGCAAGCTGTGTCAGAGTCTGGGTGAGCTTTTTCAGATAAAAGCAACAGGTCTCCCTACATCCCAAAAGAGAAAACAGGCACACTTCCTGTGTACATTTTTAATGTTTGAATGGAATTATGGGGAAAGAATTTATAACAATAGCAATGTATATCAACTCGCACCAATCAAAAGCAAACCAGCCCGTATATAAAAAAAAAAAAAAAAAAAATGAAAAGAAAAAAAAAACATCGAACTTTAATCACCACTCAGCTGGAAAAAAAAAAAGTTACATCTTTTTTTGCAGGAGGGCAAGGTTGACTGAGCCCCACAACTCTGAAATCATAATACTGTGGGAAAAGGGCAAATTCCCCAATCTTGCACAGAAAAAAAATCTACTTCAGCGATCATCAAGCTGAATGATTATATTATGAATGTTTGAAATGTCAACATGAATGCATAACACCGATAAAGAACACTTCAAACAGTAGCATAAACAAAAACCTTAAATATCAGACCTACCTGGACTACATGAAAAGAGACTAGATGAAAAGAGACATGGAAGAGCTCTATGATCTTGTAGCCCAGGCAGGTATGACCCTAACCCTGAGTAGCATCCTGCCATCGCCCAGAATGATACCGCAGTACAAGGACAAAAGGAATGACTTCAACAATTGGCTAAGCTTCTGGTGTCATTCTAAGGGGATCCAGTATTTGTCTGCCTGGGATGACATACCACGATGCTTTGCCAGACATGGCCTGCACCTGTCGCCCCTGGGATTCCGGATACTGGCCAAGGCTCTTTCCGCCTCTATAGTGCCTTTTTTTAGGCAAGGTTCAAATGACAAATTCACCACCGTAACAGGAACAAGCAAGCAAAAACTGAGGGTAATGCTACTCAGTGCTAGAAATCTAAAGCTCAAAATGCACTCACTCGAGGCACTCCTTAAAATGGAGAACATTGATATCTGTGCAGTGACTGAGACCTAGTTCAAGGCTCTAGAGAGCACCCCTGCACTACCAGTCTATAATTCATACCACACTTTTCGGCCAAGTAACCTGGACCGGAACACCAAAGGCGGAGGTGTGTCCATATTCATTAAGGATATCCACACCTCCAGGCTAGTTGCTCAGCATAATGCATCTGAGGATATCCAACAGCAACTAACTCTGATATACTGGAAAATATTAGTGTTCAACCAAACACCCTAATAATGGGTGATTTCAACTACCCCACCATTAACTGGGAAAACTACTCATGTACCAACTCCTTTGCTCAACGCTTTCTGGAATTCATAAATTCCAATGCCCTGGATCAACTTATCCACACCCCCACCAGGGTCAATAATATCCTAGACCTAGTCATCACCAACATGACTGACCGGTGTTCCACACCTGAAGTCAATTCCTCGTTGGTCCGATCTGACCATAAGCTAATCACCCTAGATATCCACATCCCACCCTCTCCCATTAAGGAAACCACGATAAAAAAATTCTCCAAAGCCAACTTCATGATTCTTAAGACAGAAGTGGCGAACTTCATGACACCCATGCAGATGGACAATACAGTTACGACTGTTGAATCCTACACAAATGCACTCTAAAAGCACTTACACGAATGTATGGATCGTGCTATCCCAAACAGAACCAATACGCTATCCTCCAAAAAACATACAACTCTAAATCTATCCTATTGCCTAACACTAACTGTACCCTACAAGCACATGCGCACACACGTCCACATTTAATACAATCCTACTTAAGTCTTCTGGCAAAACAGACATTGAGCAATAGAAATGTTGAACAATATGAATATTCTATAAAATATTCCAATATTTCACTTTTTGAACATACTGTATGCATGTCTGATAAATTGCAATTTAACCATATATATGCACATATACATATATAGACACACACACACATATTCATCCATACATATGCCTATATATATATGTACAAATATACAATTAACAGGAAAGTTAAGGTGTGAGAGTTTCTTTGATTGTCTCTGGGATCACTGCATCGCAATGCCGACATAATTACATGCCAAGATCTCAATGGGCAACTGTTAGATTTTCTTCCTTGTTAGCAACAAAGAAATAGAGATATATATTGCAAAACCAGACTTTCCTCCACCTCTGTAATAAAATGTATTCTACATAATTCGAGCATATGTCAAACAATCCATCTTTGAATGTTTTTTTATTACACCAAAAGACGATCTTCCCCTGGGTTTCAAACAGCATTTGTTCAACATTATTCTGATGTTTCATCCATCACATTAAGAGCTTCTTCAAATGGGAGTTAGATGCTGCAAGTGTTTCTGATCAGACAATTTGTTCTTTACTTCCAAGAACCTAAAAGACGAGTTTCCTCTTTTGAAAAAAGCTCTTTACATGAAGGGTGAAATGTCAGTAAAAGACAGACCAACGGCTCATGCAATTCCCTAGAGAAAATGAACTTTTCTTCTGAAGTGCGCTCCCATATATCTTAAAGCAGTTCAGGTTTTTGAAGTGCTATAATTCTTTCCGTATATGTGTTTCTGACAGAATCCTTGCAGGTTTTCCTTGTTCCATTTTACTTAGGGATATTACAGTATTTGAACAACCAGTTTGAAGAATGAGGTGATGTGGATTTTAATGACTGCATCCATGAAAAACATACAGTGTGGACTCTTGGAACAATATTTGCAACTTGAACGGACAAACATTTTACAGGAGTATGTCTAAATGGATGCATGCCTTTCTCAGATAAACAAGTATCATGTCATTTGTAATTTTACGACAGTGAAATCATAAAAAACAAAAGTTCTGTTCTGTCTTGGCAAAAAAAAAAAAATGTTTCAAAGTTATCATCACTACTCATGCATAATATATGCTCAGCATGCCTGGAAACAGTACAGAGAAATATATATGTGTTCTGCTGAATGATTTCAGAATAAAGTGATGTGGGGCCTTGTGATTCACACAAACAACAGACAGCTACATGTAATGGTCATCACTAGTTACCACCAATTTCAGGAAGACACGTAAATGTAACTAATGACTCCTGCTGAATGGGCCACAAAAGTGCCACACTGAAACTTAATTTTAGTGCCCATCTAGGAAAACTAAATTGCTGTTTGCACAGTAAAAAAGCTCCTCCTGGCTCTCAGCTCTGCCTGTGACTTTCATTTAAAGGCTGAAAAATAGGTAGTTACTCTCCCCCTATGTGTGTGCGTGTATGTGCGCACACAAGCACATACATACATATATATATATATATATATATATATATATATATATATATATATATATATATGTATGTATTTATAAATATAAGCACTGTACAATAGATTTTGTTTCTGAAAATGCCCACCTATTCCCTTTATTTACCATAAAAGTTGAAAGTTTCACTTCTCCAGTAGTATATTGCCACCCCAGCAGTCCCTTGTAAGGCTGATCTTAGTCATGTCCCATCCATTGTTGAACTCAGTCACTGGTTATGGCCCTACTCCAAACCATCCAAAGTGGTTCAATTATCCACTACTCTTTCTGTAAAACAGGACACCTATGCAGCATTTCTGAGCTGTCCATTTTTAATCAGTTTATAATGTCCTGTTCTCATGTGCCTCAAGTGAAACATAGTACCTCCTTGGACTCCATGATTCTTCTGAGATACTTAGAAATTTCTATCATGATATTACTACCAGCCAGTTTACTCACCATTAAATTTTTCATCTGTAAGCCAGTGGTACTCTAACATTGGATGACCCAAGGTCCTCCTGACCATTGCCAGCCTGTAAGTCTGAATTAGATCCCCACAACTGGGACAACAACCCAAAGGTAGACATCACATGTGACTGGCCTTCAAAGGCATCAGTATGTCCCTGGTGCAGTGTCGTCCCTGGCCCTCAGCTGCTGGCGGACGCACAAGCTATCAACAATGGCTGATTCACCACTACCATCAGTCTACGAATAAGAGGTGTCACTGGGCTGTCCAAACAGCAAGTGATGCAAGGCCAGGGTTGCATATATGTTCTCTCGGATGGGAAGGATTACCAGCTTCAGATGCTCACTCTCATTCCTTCCTGGCTCATTCCTCCATTTCCTGGGCCTGTTCATTTTGTACTGGTCAGTTAAGCCACTCAAGGCTTCATCCCTATGAGCTATGGCCCTGGTTCTCTAAATCGCTCTGTTTATAGCCCCTAATGCAAACTGCCCCATCTTCTGCCCAGCTCTGCAATCCCTCTGTAATGTCTACGATATTAGGCTGCATTACACTGATAAGATCTCCAGACCTACAAACAATATTCTTGAAGGAGAACTTGTCAACCATCTATAAAGATGGGTATTAGTCTCTGTGTTCTGCTGTGATGCTTCTTTCATTCCAGGTACCCCAAACATCTTTCTTCTTGCTTCCTTACCTTACTTGATTACATTTATATCTTTTTTAGCTATTCCAGGATGCTTTTTCTCATCTGTTGCTGTTATTGCTATTCCCACCCCAAACTATTCTTCTTTCTAGTGTTTCCTATTTCCATAGGCATTTTAGCACTAACTTTAAGCTGCCAAGCATTTGAACATTTCACTAATCTTGCCAAGTTTCTTCTCATTCCTTCTACAGCTTCCTGCATATCAACCCTGGCTTGTCTCACAGTAAAATCTGAAAAAAAGACATTTCCTTCAAGGGAAATTATTACTAACTTCACTCATAAACACACAAGAACAGTCCAGTCCAAATACTATAACTACTATATCCAGTTAATTGACATTGCTTCATTAGTGAACTTCGTTTGTGATAAACATTTCTGCATTAGTGGGTAACTAGAGTCTTATCTGCCTTCCCATTGTGGTATCCAACCCAAGTCTGGCTAACCTATCCATTAACCTTGTCTGTGATACTCAGTCAGCTCAGTAGCATCTGTCTCTCACTTCAAACTAAATGTCCAGGAAGTCAAAGAACTCTATTAGATTCTGTACCAAACCACATATGATAATGAAAGGCATTTAGAGTCTCCAAAGTACAATTTTCAGTCTTTCAAGTACCTTGTGACATTACACACAAGCTTAAACAGTGGGGTTACTCACAAGTAGTATTAGTTATTCCTCAAAACAATCTGGGATGAAAAGTGTCCTGAATATTTGATACAAAGTAGTTACAACAGAGTGCCAGATAAAGCAAAATAATATACTTTTTAATGGCCTAAATACCTTACCTATAAAAGGGAGGCAAAGGTTTTTAAAAAAAAAAAAAACATCAGTCAGTTCTGTTAGCATACAAAGACATGCAGAAAATATTTAACCACAGATCCTTAGTGTTTCATACAGGAACACCAGAGTCTTAGACCAGCTAGTTTTAGTCTGGACGATTATAGCTTGCCAGTTATAGGACGAGAGCAAGTTCTGGACACTCTGTCTTCATGGAATGAAGACATGAATGTATGTGTTTATGTATATGCATGTGTGTATATATATTAATGCATTGCTTTCATCTTTTTAACATTCTGTTTTATTGTAACAGGCAAACAAGAACAAGTCTTCAGTCTCAACATGACATAGGACCAGAGAAAATGATTACATAACAAAATTTAAACAAACATAACTTTGGTGACTACAGTAAGAGTAGATCCATAAATTACAGTATCTTTAATTAACAGGTTATATTAGAAAAAAAATTAAAAAGGGGAAAAGCACAATCCCATCTCTTACAATAGAAATGAATCATTGTACCACTGAGTCCACTCTGACCAAAATCTAATAGAATTATTGTCCACCTACCAAAGAAAGGGTGGCATTTACTCAACTCCATTTCATATGTATCCTGCCTTAAGCCTTGTAAAGAAGATGCCTAATGAACACTTAAGCACTTAAAATGAGTGTTATGAACACTTGCATATCTGCACTCAGTATTTCCCTAGAAAGACTAGAATTTCATATACAATCTCCCCCAAGGAGTTGCTATTCCAGACTAAGGCTTGTCTTTTGCTAATACTAACCAAATAGAAAGGGAGTAAAACCTTTCCAATAACTGAGACACAAAAATTAAATCTTCCAACCAGATCATCTTCAAACAGTGCCAACTTTTCCTCAGTCTCTCCTACCCAGCAGCCCATCAAGGCCTATATCCTTATAGCCACTGCCAAAGCTTCAATGTGTAGAGCAAAAAGGAAGGGGGGAGAGCAGACATCCCTCTCTTTTTCCATTAAGAAAAAAAACTCTGCAGAAAATTCAGCATTCACCTTCACGTGGGATATACAGCAATCAAATAAGTTGCACAAAGTCTCCCAGAAAACCTAAACCACCTACACAACCCTAAATTGGCAGACTCAGTTTATCTCATCACAAGCTTTAGCTGCTTCTAAGCTAATTACTGTAATTGAAGATCCACTCCTGTGTGATCAAAAAACATCAACATATTATATAAACTGTCACCACTCTGGCATTCATAAATATGGCCTTATTAATGTTTATGCACCAGTATAGACAAGCTGTGCTGATAACCCCATTAACCATTTATAATCCTGATTAATACAGATATGAGACAGGATTCTGGAAGCTCAGAGTCCTTACAGTCTTTTAATACTGCAGCTATTATAGATTTATACTAAGATAACAGATCCATTTTTTTGTCATTAAAACACTATTTAACAGCTTGTTTTAACATTTCCAGGAGCTGCTCCTCACCGTGGCTGAATTTCTGTAGGAATACTATCCGGATCTACAGAATTACACTTTATGAGCCCCTGCATCACAATGCTGAGTCCATCCTCTAAAAAGTGTATCTAAGAGTCCTCCTATACTCATTCATTTCGAACATTACAAGGAATAGTCCTTAAACAACTGTCAATTTCCTTTAAAAATAAAGTTTTCTACTCTGGGTCTGAATGCAATACTTGGTAATAATATCTTAAAAAAAAATTACAATAAAAGACATCTTCCAAAGTAATTCATCTGAGAGTGATGTGCAGATCCCCTCTGCTATGTATGCTACTTATTTCAAAGGTAAGTGAAAAGCCATCTGGTTTTCTGAGAAACCTCAAAGCCCCTATGTTTAAGAAGCATAGAGTTGTAACTCCAGCTCAGCCTCCATTACTTTAGAAAGCTTCTTCCTCCATAATTCTAGTTCTTACGATACTCGTTCAGATCCCCATGTTGTGTATTTTAATAACCATCCTTACCATTCCCCAGCAGCAAATAGCCTGCAGTTCCTAATCATAGCTGTATACTACTGTAATGCTGTTTTTAAATGGGTCTTGAACACACCTCATCAGTTTCTAATTGCCCAGTGGGAGCCACTTCAATACATTCCCCAACGTGCTTATTAAACTATTCCCGAATGGTTTTTAAGTCACAAAACAAGATAATAAATAAAGCTTTTATGGAACTTTGCATCAAACTTGCACAGTCAGCATAATGAGAGCAGAATCTGACAGCCAAATCAACTTTATTTCAAGGGACGAGGCAATTCGAAGACATTAGAAAATATCGGGAAATGAGAATGAAAACGCGATATACAAAACAACAACGGGAGGATATTGGTATGGTCCCAAGTATGCAACAAAATCCTGGAAGGTTTCAGATTTTACAAAGAAGTGTTTGCATAAGTATTTATATATCCCAAATAGACTTCAGAAAATTCAACCACGGGGAGATACCAATTGCTGGAGGTGTGACGGGAAAAAGAGAGGTTTTTTAAAATATAAACCCTGCAGAGTATTTTATCAAAAATGCTGGCAAAGCAAATTATTTTAACTAAGGAAATGATTCTTTTAATCTGTGATACAGAGAATGAATTAGCTAGACACAGTATGGCCCTGCTAAGTTTAATGCTGCTGGTAGCCAAAAAAAAGCAATTATGTAAAATGGAAATCAAAAACAAAACCTACTATAACATAATTACTGAGTATTGTAAAGGGCCTAAAAGAAATGGAGGTGAAATCCTTAGAAAAAGGGAAGGAGAAAACAACATAAAAATAAATGGAATCCATGAGAACAATACATACAGGAGGAGGAGGAGTGATATGTCAGGGAAGGCAGGACCTTAGTGATCTATGTAATGTTACACTGAACGAAAGCTGTTAAGACAAAAATTATATCTATAGAATATATAATACTTATTCTCGTTTCATAACTGAACATGTTCTCATGTTACTATGGAATATGATGCGTTTATAAAATGTTTTAATAAGGTTAACACTGATCAAAACACAGGGTGGTCTGTTTAATAATATGAATATGGACCTAGAAATATCAGCAACATGTAGTTTTAATCTGCAGAACAGGGTGACTGGAAATGTTGTTGAAATGTGATAAAAGGAAACATCAAAATGAACAGATCACCTAATGGATTTACAAGATCAAATTCACCAGACTATACATCCTGAGTATTATGAAATGTGTATGAAGACAATGCAAGATTTAGAAAGGTTTGAAGGGGAAGTGATAAAAAAATGAAGGAAAATAAGTTGCAACAAGATATTAATTGGCATTTAATTATAGTCCTAATTCTCATGAGAGGAGTAGATCAGTTGAATGAGGAAGAAGGTTTCCATTAAAAAGTGAAGGGGAATATATTTTATTTTGACCGGTCCTCGTCTCCTATCCTTCTTCACAATCAACTAGTCATAAGAGAAATACTAGCATTAAAAGGATGTGTGACAGTTTTCTTTACAGAATCATTCTTAAGACAATGATGCATCTCACAGGGAAGTTGGTGGGCCAGAGATATGGCCAGAAAACAATGGTATGGAAACCAAAACACGAAGTACTCCAATCAGTAACTATGGACTTGCATGTAAATCAATTTTTCATACTTTCAATTACACGGGCGTTTTTGTTCTTAGCATATGTTTTTTCAAAATGTATTTCTACATGGAAATGCACTCCTTTAGACACTACCACTGATATTTTCAATATGTGCATAACTGCATCATAAGTATCATTTTCACTATAATGAACAAATTACTACAGAAAATAATTCCAATCAAAATGTCATTTCTATCAGCAGCGATGAATTTCATGGTGATTATTCAAATCTGAATATATGTAATTAAGAAAAGATTTTAAAAAGATGCACTTTTACAGTTCCCAGATTAAAATACCAGAAACATGTTTATTCCATCAGAAGAGGGGCCCCAACAAGAAATCATTTAAGCAAATTGTTTTAAAAGAGGCTTTGTTTAATTTTCAGAATAATAAACACTCAAGTTAGTTAAGCACATTGCATTGTCAGGGGGACATTTGGGGGGATATCATTCTTTTTAATTAGCACAGAACAAACAAATGCTTATGTATTTATTAAATTCATGTGGTTGTTCTTTATTGTTCTGGTCAGCTAGAAAGTGGTATATGTAGAAATGTACACCATGTTAAAAGAAGTAGTAAGACGTGCTTTTAACGTCACAGCATATGCAAAACTGCAGGACGATTTGTATTATTGTAACATTTCTAAAGTTATCAAGTGTTTTCCCAAGTCCTACAACATACTGCTTGGGTGTAGTTTTAAAAACATTACGTGCTCCAGCTGGAGTCATGTATTGGGGGCAATATTTATTACAAAAGATGACCTCTGTTACTTGGATAAAAATGTGTTCAGGGGCATTGCTGGATGTCAAGTCCTTGTATACCTCGATTAAACATGTTTTGATGATGACCATGGGGGTATATTCCTGAACCAAGGTCTCTGTACTGAATTTATTTTGAATTTAGTGCACTTTTGTTTAACCCTTAATTATTTTGAGTTTATTATCCATATTTACTTGCAATAGGTGTGTGAATCAATTATATGCATAAGCATTTAATTTTGCAGAATATAGTGTGTTATGAGCGTTACACTGATGGCATGTTTTTCATTTATAAGGGAGGTCTGGCAAAACTCAACCTTATTTATATTTTGCAAATTAATGGAGCAGGATTAACTTTCACAAATCATGTGCAGTTTATATCAAACAAGTATATGGATGTAACCTTGGCGGGAGAGAATGACGAGAATTATAAAGTATATTAAGTTCAAGAGAAACAGAAGGTTCACAACTTATATCACAAGACAGCATGTATCTACCACATTTGATGAGGGCCTTGTCATATTCTGAACTTCTAAGAATAGGACAGTTGACATCCAGATATTTATACTATTAGAAAAGATGATGGTTTATAATAAGTTGCATTTGAGAGGCTATGCCAATTATCTTTTTTGCAGATAGTATGATAAAATAGGGAAAATAAGGAAAAGGTATAGCAGTACAGGTTATTTAATTAGGTCAGAAAAAAAGCAGTTCCCAGATGTCTTGTATCATGTAACAAGATACGTTTTCTGAACAAATGAAACATGTTATTCTGAAAAATTGGATATTTTTGTTATCCGACCCAAGGGTGTCAGCCATATTATCCACTAGTGTTGTGTTTATTTCTTGTTTTTTTTTAGAAAGGCGATATCAGATGATAACTTATAACAGACTATAAAGTCTGCTTTTATATAATTTCAAGGCCTCTAGTGTATACAGTTCATTTATGGAAGGTAATGGCAGGAATATTAATGGATCTCATAGAAATTATTCAAACTTTTGCAGTTCTAATACTATGTAATTTATGCCTATTGGCTAGACATTTCTGTAGAACATGCTATAAAGGAGAGAAGGTAAAAGTGGACAATAGTAAAACAAGATAATAACTGTAGCTGATAAGATGGCAAACATAAATCACAAAAATGGTGGATAAAGGAAGGGAAAAGTGCTCAAATAAAATGGAGGCAGACACAGCAAATAAACATTATAACATCATGTCTTTACAGCAGTATAATATGAGGAAAGTGAATAAATGAGTTGTATGGATCATTTTCAAAGTGGCACTAGTTAAAACTATAATAGACTTGAGCAAAGGAATGGATTTACTGATGATTTCCATAAAAAGATGTGATAAATCATTTTCATATATACCATCACATAAATCACAAGTCACACATATACAGGTTGAAATGTTAAGACTAACACAATGCACAAACTAAATGTGAAAGACATACAAATGCACAAAAAGGAAAATATTAATTCACACACACTCATACCTATATATATATATATATATATATATATATATATATATATATACTTGCATATGTATGTGTGTGTGAAAAAAATTGAAGTGTGACACAGATAATAGGAAACATCAAGATCAACTTGTATCCAAATAGAAAACTGTAAGTAGCAGCAACATAAATAAATTCAGTACTGATAAGAAAAATGTCATGCTGTTTGGCAAAGGTTAAACAAGCATTCACAAAAGATATAGAAAAAACTTTGATAATGCTGAACTTCAAATTAATCCAAAGTAAGCATTATATATTGTATCCTTATACATCCCCCCAATATAATCCATTAACTCCCTATCCTGACTCTCAAAACACAATTCATGTGAAACTATTATATTTGGTGACCTAAATATCAGCTGAATAAGCTGACTGCATGCATGTCTAGTACACTTACTCAATCTCTATAACTTTCCTGTATAAAAACATCAACCACATTTAACAAAGCCACAGACACCTGCAGCACTATAGACTGTGATACTGCCTTTCATCCAGAGGAAGTCCTAGAGGCAACTAGCCTCCATGAAACCCTAGATGATCACCACCCAGATACAGTGTTAGACAATGCAGACCACTGCTTCTACCCCACTACACTCTGGTTTGTAACTTGACAAACTTTAATCCTGAAACTTTCATGCCCACCCTACAGCAATGTAACTGGCATGCAATAAAGTACCTGCGTTTTGACAAAGCATTTGAAACCTTTAAGAATATCTTCCTAGTCCTATCCATTCAGAATGTAAAAGCCCCATTTACAAGAAAAAGAATAAACTTGCATCCAGTCCCTTGTCTTCCTACAGCAACAAAGCACCTAATGAAAAGAGAGATTCAACATGCAAACAGTTGCAGTGCAACAAAATCCCCTCCAAGTGTCATAACTACACAAATATGTGACAAAGTCAAAATCCTTGTAAACAAAGCTCAAAAAAATACTACTTCATTCAGTCTACAAAAAAAGCAACCAAACAAACCAAAAAGCTTCTCATTACCTATTAACAGACTTACTAACAGACCCATTAACAGACTCCAAAACCCAGGAAATATTCTCAGCCCAACCCAATGCCACACGAGAGTGACATGAAAGTAACTTCATTATTGCAGCTTCATCACAGGTCAAAAGCTTATCTACCAACTACGCTATCCATAGTCCACTTAAACATACAAACTAGCCTACCTTCACCTTTAAACCAATCCCAACAAGCACTAGTCTATGCAGTTTCCATACTCTTTAACTGATCCCTCCAGGAATAAAATATGGAAACAGACGTATTGTACCACTACACAAGGGCGGTACCTCAACTAAATTAAATAATCATAAGACCTATAGTTATTCTCGCTCTCTCTCCACAGTCATAAATACTTGGAGAGAGATGCCCACTCTCACTGACTACAGTATCTCCTTGAAAATAACCAAACGGCTCGCATGCAGCAAGGTTTCCAACTAATGATTAGTATAACTGCTTTACTCTCCTTTCTTAACACTGTTAAAACCCAGTGTGACAATAACCAACTAGTCTAAGCAACCTTCCTGGACCTTTCCAAAGCACTAGATACAGTCTCCCATCCACTACTGCTTCAAACCCTCAAAGACCTCCACCTGTCTTATGAGACCACTCTGTGGTTCAAAAGCTACCCCGGTAACAGTAGATAGTGCATCAAATGGCAAACCACATACTCAACCTTTCTCCCTGTGAACATAGGCATTACCCAGAGATCTATACATGGGCATTCATTAGCCAATATCTTCATTAATGCATACATATAGTCTCAGTCCCCCCTAGCGTCAATAAGTACACCATTATCTCTACATCCATTTGTTCTGCCCATTCCTTAAATTAGCTTCATTTAATCACTCAAGCTTCATACTCTTCTATTGAGCATTGGCTGCAACAATCTAATATAATACTCAATAATACAATAATAAAAAGATTAAGGTTGTGTTCTTCCTGCCCAAAAACTCATTTCCTGACTCACAAAATTTTACAGTACTACCCTAAGAGAATATAGCTCTAGACAATCTCAATTGTTAATCTGCTAGGTAACACTACTGACAATAGTAAGTTTGATCTGCATATCAGTAACATCATTTAAAAACATATAAAAAACTAAGGTCCCTCTACACTGTCAAATATTACCTTACTGAGCATGCCAGAATATTAGCTGCCACTGCCTATCTGATTCCTAGACTACTTTATGCAGACCCAGAAAGCAACAATCTGTACTCCTCTTAGCTACATAGACTGGAGCATTGTTACTACAAAATAGCAAAAGTGGGTACTGTCCTCCCAAGCAGGGCACGCCATTGCACTGCAGTCAAAAACTGAAATGGTTGGAGTTTCCAAATTAGCTCAAATATGCCCAACTAAAACATACATACTTAATTCTCTACCAGAAGTCAAAAGCCTTAATACCCCCCCAACTGGTACTCCCCCACCTGAAAGTTATGGTTCTAAGGCAAATTCCCTGCTTATCAACACAAGTGTCATAACCTTTGCAGAAATGCCCTCTGCTCCCAAAATGTTGCCAAAGTATGCAATCCAACTCCTCTTTCTCTCAAGACAAATTGAGAACTTGTCTAATTTTAACAAGCGCCTGCACACACATTTTCTCAAATGTGGCAATGCCACTGTTCTACCACACCTGGTTAGCCTTTTCTAGAATAACCTCTAACACTAACATTCCATAAATCTCAACTCTACTGCCACAAGGCCGTAGAACTGCTTTTGTATATATTATGAATATCCTCCCTAGCTAGTCTTTTCTACAGTAACTGCCTTCACCCATATTTCAGTAAAACTCTACTGCTAAAAAGGCTCCCTTTCAGAAATGCCTAGAGCTCCTTTTGTATATACTGTGAACATCCTCACTGCTAGTCTTTTCTGTGGAAACCTCCTTCACTCCCATTTCAATGAAACTCAATTGTTAAAATGTTCTCTTTCAGCACAGGCTAGAGCTCCTTTTGTATATATTGTGAATACCCTCAAGGCTGGTCTTTTCCGCAGCCGCTACCTTCACCACATTTCTGTGAACCTCTGCTACTATGCATCTGTCTTTAAGCACAACCTAGGACTCTGTTAGCATATGTTGTGAATACCCACCTCTGTCCTTTTATCTTTAATACTAATGGATCTTTTGGCACCTCTAATTAGTCAAATAAGTTTTAGTATGTAAGGTCTTGCATATCAAAGTACTGTAGTCTGTAGGAACTGGCAGTATTTAAATTGCTGCATGCTTTAAGTTTTCCTAAAATGCCTATAACTGTGTGCTTTAACATGCTTTATAGAAGATCTATTAACATTTGGTTGTAAACTGTTTTGGAGCTTTTGTCCCCATGCCTTGGATGAAAAGGGGTCTTGTTTGGCCTAGTCAGACTTCACGGTAATCAAAGGGAAATAAATAAACTAAGGTAGAACCAAACTGTATCAAGGAATTTCATTCAGCCAGGGTAGTAACTTGTGCATTTACACATACATAAGAAAATAAAATACAAAATGCTACAAGGTGCTGAGGTGTTCTTTATACAAAAGAGCCATGAATGGCCTACATCTACACTGCCAGTGATGAAGAAAGCTGAAGAAAAAGATGTTAAATACGCAAAATTGTCAGACCTACTACTGGCCTAATATTAAAGGATGTATGGTACACTCAACCAAAAATGGAAGGTATTTTCACATCACTAATACTTGATGTATCTGTGCAAATATGTAAATATATTCTCCTTTGCAATATATGTTTATTAGCTATCAAAGTTTTAAGAAGTTTTAAAATGAATATAGGAAAATACTGTACAAATGTAAACGATCATCACATGACACATCACGGCTGAAAACAGCCAGTTTGATCAGCCTACCAACATGATTAATAATCACAAAATAAAAAATAATAACAATGATGGGGGACGGGACATTTATGCCAGCTATTTGGAAGCAAATTGTGGCACGAATACTAGAAATATTTCCTAATATGTAGTGCTACCAAGATGATATGTGTGTGTGGGGGGTGGGGTGGGGGTGGCAAAGCACAGTAATAACTTTGCAGGATTTGAAGTTCTAAACAGACTTTATAGATATAGAGAAAAGACAAACATTCATTTTTAAAGATAACATTTTGTATTGCTGGTACGAGATTGAAATTAAATGAATGCACAAATTGCAAAACAAGATAAAGGCTGTGCTAAAGAATTCTATTTATTTACTGATAGACTGATTAACTGATTGATTGCTGACATTGTGAGTGGGCTGGCAATGAACTAATTTCAGTCAATACCTGGACATCACTTAAAAAATAGCATGACAGCAAAAATATGTTACATATAAACATATCATGATAGCAAAAATAGTTTCAAATTACACTAGAAAGAATCAATGTTTTAGTTACTAATGGGAATCTCCTTTACATCTACAACTGTACACATATGGACATAAAAAGTAGAAATGCAACATAAAAAACATTCTACAAATGTCATGCAGAATTACCAAATCCAGAAATCACACACGTAGTCATAAAAGTGCTGTTAATAATGATGTCCATGAAACAAATGTATTTATTTTCTTTGATAACACGATTCCAACCTTTTTGTAAAAAGTGAGAGACTGTATAAGGCAACACTTTCCTTGGGTAGTGAATTCCAGGAGGCAGAGGTCAGTTTGTTGAAGCATTATTCAGAGTCAGCTACAGAGTAATAGGGTCTGTTTAACTTAATACTACCACTGGTTCATAAGATGCATGCACATATGAATCATATACTGAAAAATGATTTGCAAATGGAAGGCAATGTCTACGTTTGCACAGTCTGAATGTAATTTTGATGAGCAGGTATGTGGCATTAACAGAGATTGGCCAGCATGTTGCCCTTTGTATAGGAAGGCAGTAATTTTCAGAGGAATTAGTGAAGTGAATGAATTTGAAACTCTTATTTTCAGTAGTTTGCAATAAAGCTGCATTCTGCATTGAAATGGGGGCTATAATGGGTAAAGCATATTCTGACCCTGGAATTAAAATACTGAGGGAAACTGTGTGATCTAATCTCTCTCTAAGTAAATGAGACCCTGCATACTGCTTTAAATTGCTGTACTTCAGAAGCAGTTTGATCAGTGTGTGACAATGAAGACAGATACTCATCTAGGATGACATTTACATAGCTTTGCTGCTTTGTAAAGGTAAATGAGGCAACTACAGGGTCAGTAACAATGGATGCCATGATTTTTTTGTGACAAAAAGCATAACTGTGGATGATGAGACCTAAAATGATTTGCAGCAATGGATTTAAAAATATTGGAATTGGGCATGAAGAAGAACGAGAACCAACAGAGCAATGCAATTCTGAAAACTAACACTTGCCAGTTACTGCCTGGCAATATAGCACACTTATTAATTTTATTAAACTGCTAACAAGTTCAGTCCCAGAGATGGATCCCCTGAGTACCTACTTTAATACTGTACGATATCTACAAACCCACTTCACTGAAAAATACTCCTAAATCATCAATGTAAAGACACAGCTGAGCATAGTACATTTACCTTGGTAGAAAAAAAAATGAATACATCTACAAAAAAAAAAAAAACGGAGGAGCTTGTTTGTGCTCAGAGAAGGAAAGGTACTACTAGGGAATGAGATGTTGTAAAACCATGAGGCAGAAGGAAAGAGAGAAAAATACTGAGAGACTTTTGAAATCAAGGAAAGGGGAGATCAGTACCTAGTCTGCCTTTGTATGGAAGCTTTCCTAAGTGCAGCTAAGAGTTTTCAGAAATACCCTTTGGTAGGTAAAAAATAGTTGTCAATGTGATGGCAGATATCTGAAGGAAAGAAAACTGCTTACTTACAAGGAAAGGGTAGTAGAGTCTAAGCATTTGTTATTAGACAAGACAAGGACAAAGACAATGGGTGCTTAAGCAGACTCCTTCCGTCTATTATATTTACTTCTTTCTAAATGCTCCTAGATCTCAACAAAAGAGGAGCTAGAAATGAGAAAAAAATAATCTTTTTTTTGTGGTGTGTACTGCCACCATTTCATGTTGATTTGATATGTCCAACACCAACAGGCCATGACTTATTGAATTTCTTTACTAATCAGGCCTTATCTCAAAGTTTCAGTATCACTTTAATTTGCATGGTAAACTAGGCTCAGGAGTTAAACACTTTTTGTTTGAATATTATAATAAAGTGTTTTGCAGTTGAAAGAGAATATTTTAGGAGTGTTCATGAGCAGAATCACTGTATTTCTTTTTTTGGACAAGATATTAATGGTTCTTGATGAATTAAATAAATGTGATGAGCAGTAAACAATATATATTGGAGCTTAACAATAGTTCATTGTAATTTTCAGAACTGAATAAGCTAACTTACTTTCTCCTTGATTCTTATGAAAGGTTTTACATTCAGTAAATTTCTCACCTTCTTCCAATATTTGCAATGACACTCCTGGTCAAACAAACTCACTCATTTTTTGTCAAATGTCTTTCCTCAACTTACTAGAAATTATTAGTTTTTCTGGTTTAAATATCAGGCAAGGTCAAATTATCCTTCTTTTAAATGAAAAATAAAGATATATTTTTTTGCTTAATACAGACTATACTTCTGACCAACCTCTCACACTTACATCTTTTAGCACCTGCATCTCTGAATCAATCATATAACACTTCTGAAACACTTTAAGCTTCTTATCTGTCATGGATAATTGAAATATCACTCACTTAACCCCCAGTTCATCCTCAAGCAAACTGTCTTACTTGCCTGTCAAATATAAATATCTCAGTTTATATGCTAATGCATCTTTTTCCTGGATTTTATTTCACTCTATTTCTGTAAATCCAATAAGGTATCTGCAGTCTTGGTGTTCCTTTATGCAATAGATTTTATCCTTTGCAGTGCTTTTTGATCCATCTCTGTCTGCACCTGCTTTCTGTACACACACACACACACACACACACACACACACACACACACACACACACACACACACACACACGTGTGTGTGGTGTGCAAATATGGGTTTCCATACATGCAAATACACAGACGGTTGACTTTTTTTTTTTTTTGCTGCCATAAGCCATCAGATATGTTTATGGCTAAGGGCAGAATTTACTGAAAGGAGCAATGCCGAATGCTGCTTGTAGTGAGGAGATGTACATGAAGTAGTGGTAAGTGGGGGTAAAAGTATATGCGCAAATGTTTGAAAGATAGGGTTAGAGTAAGAACTAAGGAAGCAGATATATTTTGGTTGTTCATGTATGAACGCTTACTTTCTCTGTGTCTTGAGACGCCAACTCCTTATGAACAGCAGTTCAAACCAAAAATACGATGTAAAATAATAACGGCTGAAATCCGCATGAAAACAAAAAGTTTTAATGCACAAATATTCAAACAAATCCAATGGTTAAGCGCTTTCACTTGCTCAATAGCAAGCTTCATCAGAACAATACAAACAAGACTCCACAACATTTAAATAAACTTTTTGGCGCCAAAAGCGCTAAATGAGACCACAACACTTTTAAAGACATATTACATTATAAAAAGTTGTATGTTTTCTACATATAAAACATTTATATATATATATATATATATATATATATATATATATATATATATATATATCATGCCTCAAATGGCAAGCTACTAAAAAACAAAATAGTTAAAATAAAATAATTAAAAAAGACCAATAATCGCATCCTGCATCTAAATGTTATACAACCCATACTGAAACACTACTACTAATATAAATTATAAATGTATTCCAACACAAATAGCCGATACATAAAGTTAGCAATCCACCGATAGTTACAACCTCGTCAAATGACCACTACACTTATAGTATCAACTCAATAATGAGTGCTATTCAAATGTAAATAAGTGATGGTCATATAAATATTAAATAACAATATAACAACTCAGAATGAATACGCGAATATAAACTAATCTGTCATGCATATGCCTGACTAAACTGAAATGCCTCTCACATAATATGTGTACATTCATATCAAGCTATGGCTAACAAAGGTTTAATGGAAATAAAATCATTAAGTCCTGGTAGACTGGAAGAGTCTAAGAATATTTGCCACCAATATTCTTTGTATGACAACCATCCTTTGTAATGCCCCCCCCCTAGAATCAAATGAAACACTGTCTATAATAGCAAAACCAAAATAATGCCCTTCCCCACATTTCTTGATGTGTCTATACAATGCATTGTTCTCATCCTTGGTTTTAATACTATATAAATGTGCATATATGCGTTTGTTGAATTTCCTTTCTGTTTTTCCTATGTAAAAACCAGAATAGGCCATGCATTTTGCGAGACAGATAATCATGTTGGTGTTGCAATTACCTTGTTTGAATCTAACCATAGTTCTATTTATATTCTCTAACACTATACTGTTTTGCTGCATAATTGTGTGACATTGTTTGCAGTTACCACATTTTTTGGTGTGTGTGTTATGGGATATTTTATTCCAATTAACTCTCTCTAGGTAATTTTTTATGTTCTATCCCACCGTAAACATGAACTGTGGTCCAGTCCCTAAAATTCTCACTAGTTCATTGTCAGTTTGAATAATATTCCAATGATCTGTCAAAATTTTCTTTACCTTACCTATATAACATCGACAGTACATAACGGACAAAAGATAGTAACTAATGAGGGGAGAAAAGAGAAATTAATGTCGGATAATGTTACGGTCAATCAAACAATCGAGAATATTAAGAATGAAGGTGTAGTATATAGCTACAAAAACTTTAATATTTATAACTAACCAAGAATCGGTGCCAGAACTATACGGAGTATCCACTTAATACCATCCACTTTGATCTACTTTCCAAAGGGATGAAATACATTCCTACATCTAAATTCAGACTAGTGGATTGCATTAGTGAGTTTAAAAAAATATATCAGGAAGCTTAATTTAAGCATTGTATATAAAGATTCCTTTGAACACACTAAAAATATTAATAAGGACAATATGCCTAAAGGTTTGAAAAAGAAGAGCCTTTTTGTACCCCCTATGCATCCCATCACATCTATTTATGACAAGTCTGTTACACAACAATTATACAAGTTACAAAATGATATAAGTGGGAAAAGGACTAATTATAATCTTACTGTAAAAAAACACAGTGTCCTTCAGGAATTGAGAAATAATAGAAATATTAGGGTTATGAAACCCGACAAAGGGGGTGGTATAGTTATTTTTGACAGTACAGCATATTCTTCCAGACTATATGACATATTGCATATGTCAGGAAATTATGAGGTCGTATCCCTCAACAAAATAAATATTGCTTATAGGAGGACTGACCTACACCTGGAGGAATTCTTGATTGACAATAGTGTAACAATGGACACATATAATTACATCAAAGTTGAGTTTCCCAAGTTAGCATCTATTATCGGGATTCCCAAAGTCCACAAAGATATTGTGGACCCCCCATTTAGGCCAATCATCTCTGGCAGTAAATCAAAAACTTTTCCCTTGGGTTGTGTTATAGACGTCTATCTTAAACATATTTACAGTAAAATTCTACATATGGTTAAAGATTCTTGGGAATTTTTGAAAAATTACCCTATTCACCTATGGAAGGAGGATTTGTTATTTGTGAGTATAGACGTCATTGATTTATTTTTATGTATTCCCAAAAAACAGGGACTAGAAGCATTTGCTAATAGTATACATAAATATGCAGACATCGAATGGGATAAAGCTTGTTTATTATTCGATATGATGTCACTGGTATTAGAACATAATTATATTCAATATGAGGGTGAATTTTTTAGGCAAACCAGAGGTGTAGCTATGGGAGCTGCATGTGCTCCAATATACGCTAATCTGGTTATGCTCAACTGGGAGGAAACAAAAGTGTTCAGCAGTGAATTCATGAAATATATCAAATACTACTCCTGTTACCTAGATGATATTTACATATTATGGGAAAGTAGTACAGTAGTATTGGAAACATTTTTAGAACATTTTAATAAGAGCAGTAAATTCCTCAAATTCACTTCATTTAGCAACCACCATGGTGTTCCATACCTTGACACAATTGTTTCTAGTGGAGAAATGGGATTTAAATCAAGGATTTATAGAAAAAATATATTTTCTAACAGTTATTTAGAATTTACCAACAATCACCCAAGGAATAAATTCATTAACGTTTACAAAGGGCAAATCATACGTGCTATTAGAATGACCTCCAAATATGATGACATGTTAGACGAAGTGATATTTATTACAGCTATGTTTAAGGAAAGGGGTATGAGGCTAGGATGATGTCTAGAGTTAGTCAAATAGTAATTAAAGAATGGAGCGGTAGATACAAACCCCTATTGGGACTTAATTCTGCATACGTGGCAAATATTGACCACATTTCCAACGACATTGTCTCTTATGGTAGGAGATGTGTCCTGGAATATGGTGCTTATATAGGTAAGGTAAAGAAAATTTTGACAGATCATTGGAATATTATTCAAACTGACAATGAACTAGTGAGAATTTTAGGGACTGGACCACAGTTCGTATTTAAAATGGGATATAAAACAAAAAATTACCTAGAGAGAGTTAATTGGAATAAAATTTCCCATAACACACACACCAAAAAATGTGGTAACTGCAAACAATGTCACACAATTATGCAGCAAAACAGTATAGTGTTAGAGAATATAAATAGAACTATGGTTAGATTCAAACAAGGTAATTGCAACACCAAAATGATTATCTATCTCGCAAAATGCATGGCCTGTTCTGGTTTTTATAAAGGAAAAACAGAAAGGAAATTCAACAAACGCATGTATGCACATTTATATAGTATTAAAACCAAGGATGAGAACAATGCATTGTATAGACACATGAAGAAATGTGGGGAAGGGCATTATTTTGGTTTTGCTATTATAGATAGTGTTTCATTTGATTCTGGGGGGGGGGGGTTACAAAGGATGGTTGTCATACAAAGAATATTGGTGGCAAATATTCTTAGACTCTTCCAGTCCACCAGGACTTAATGATTTTATTTCCATTAAACCTTTGTTAGCCATAGCTTGATATGAATGTACACATATTATGTGAGGGGCATTTCAGTTTAGTCAGGCATATGCATGACAGATTAGTTTATATTCGCGTATTCGTTCTGAGTTGTTATATTGTTATTTAATATTTATATGACCATCATTTATTTACATATGAATAGCACTCATTATTTGAGTTGATACTATCAGTGTAGTGGTCATTTGACGAGGTTGTAACAATCGGTGGATTGCTAACTTTATGTATCGGCTATTTGTGTTTCTGGAATACATTTATAATTTATATTAGTAGTAGTGTTTCAGTATGGTTTGTATAACATTTAGATGCAGGATGCGATTACTGGTCTTTTTTTTAATTATTTTGTTATTTTAACTATTTTGCTTTTTAGTAGCTTGCCATTTGAGTCATGATATATATATATATATATATATATATATATATATATATATATGGGTCTACTTCTATTCACCAACTCCCATTTCGTCGAACTCCCATTTCACCGAAACTTCATTACATTGACATGCATTTGCCCCCTCCTCCAATGTTGTGCGACCCTGGAGTTGATATATATAGTAGGGGGTGTGTGGGGGGCACAGCACCCCACATTGGGAGGTGTGGGGGGCGAAGCCCCCCACCTAAAATGCTTGTCGATGTAATGAAGTTTCGGTGAAATGGGAGTTCGACGAAATGGGAGTTGGTGAATAGAAGTAGACCCATATATATATATATATATATATATATATATATATATATATATATATATATATAAATGTTTTATATGCAGAAAACAAACAACTTTTTATAATGTAATATGTCTTTAAAAGTGTTGTGGTCTCATTTAGCGCTTTTGGCACCAAAAAGTTTATTTAAATGTTGTGGAGTCTTGTTTGTATTGTTCTGATGAAGCTTGCTATTGAGCAAGTGAAAGCACTTAACCATTGGATTTGTTTGAATATTTGTTCATTAAAACTTTTTGTTTTCATGTGGATTTCAGCCGTTATCATTTTACATCCTATTTTTGGTTTGAAATGCTGTTCATAAGGAGTTGGCGTCTGAAGACACAGAGAAAGTAAGCGTTCTTTCACTTTTGTTGGTTCTGCAGTTACAAGAAAGGTTGCTTAGCACTGTGTTCTAGGTTGTTCATGTATGGCATTTTGTGTGAAGTGTGTTTGTGCCCTCTTCCATCCAGATCTTCCATCCATCCATTCCATCTCCAGAGAGTAAGGCTGTAGGTTTGTAGTCTAACTTTTTTTTTACTAATTGGAAAAGGAGACTGTTTCCTTTTTTTGACTGGTGGTGTTGGGTTGGGTATGTATGCTGTCCATGTGCAAGTATAATGATGTCACTGCACATGAATATTTCCAAAGACACACACTTATAGCTGTATATGTTTGTGTGTGCGGGTGGGTTACATTCATCCAATCGCTTGAGGAAAGAGCTCACTGAACATCTTCAGCTGTTTCCAAACTAACCACATACAAAACCTAGCTAAAGTGTATATCTGCTGCAGATTAGCAGCATACATCCTACTGAAATGTGCCTTTTGGTTCAGTATTAGAGCACAGTACAGCAGGTATTTGGAATATGTCCTTACCCACTGTTATGCAGTCTCAGAATTAATATATGTTTATGTATAAACACACACACACACACACACAAATATATATTTATAAACTATACTCCATGGTATATATTATTGTGTGTGTGTGTGTGTGTGTGTGTGTGTGTGAATGTATTGTGGAAAAGTGTGCTTATGTCATTTGTGGTTAGAGCTTCGTGTGTGTGTTTAACTACATCTCAGCCACATGTACTGAGTGCGGGCATGAATGCTGGTATGCAGTGTTTGGTTAGAGGAATAAGTTTATGTATATGTGTGTGTGTGTGTGTATATATATATATATATATATATATATATATATATATATGTGTGTGTGTGTGTGTGTGTATTTATATATAAACTTCTTACTACAGTATAACATAGCTTTCATCTGTTTTCTAACTATCCATACCCTTTCTGATCATCTGTAAAGGCTCTTCATCTAAATGCATCATTTCTATTCTGCCTTGCAACTACATGTAACCTGACTTGTGTTATAATATGAATGCTTGTGTCTCTAACTATTTAAACACTTCAAAATTTGTTTTGCTGTTTTGCTAATGGCTCAAATCCCAGTCTGCATCTTACTCCAAAAGCTTTTATACCGGCATCCTTTAAGTGAGGCACATGCCCCATCCCTGTCTTATTCTGTTTACTTCTGTTTACTTTGAGATTATACTGTCTCAGTCTGTTCAATAACCATATTAGACTTTCATCATCCTCTTCAATGGTCTTACCCCATAACAGTAGGTCATCAGTATATTCTTAAATATTTTAGTCTTTTTAAAGCAACAGCTGTCTGAAATGAGGTGCTGACAAAATACCAAATAGAAGTCTAAGAAGCATAAATACATATATGTGTGTGTGTGTGTGTATGCATTTATACTTGAGCCGCAAATGTGCTTCATTTTTATTTTCAACATTTATGCCCACAAAATATGAATTTCATGCTTTTATCACAAAGTATGGCATTTTCAGCTGAAAATGTTTCTTTTGTTTAAATATCTTAACAGGGACGTTTATCCTTCCACAGCTACTGCTTAAATGACTGTATGCAAACATTTCTTCTCATCATGTTTACAACCATATTTCATGCACAAGGTTTCATCTGTGCCATGTTTCCTTATTTCTATTTCTCAAAGCTCTCACTTTCACTGCCATTACAGTTTTAACTCAAGCACCCTCTGTTTCTGCTTCATACCACTTTTTTCTGTCTCATGCTTAACTTTACAGACTTTTATTTTAATAGTCTTTTAACTCTGAACTTGTAATTTCACTGACACTGTAAATGTGCAATACTTGCATTTTACCCGTCTCTGGCCTAGCACTCAAGTGTGGGGGCATTTATTGCACTGTTCTAACTTGTTGCTACTTGTGTATCTCTGCTATCTTTAAACAAAACAAAACAAAAAAAAATCTTGCTTTTTTCCCCACTTTCTGAAATTTAAAAAAGTTCAGTTACAGATCTGCTGTTCTGAACTGTTTGTAAGTTTCTTGGAGGCCATTGCTTGCTTGGGCTAAAGGGAAGTCTCTGTGTTCATCAGTGGCAGTGGTAAACACTGAACAGCCTGCCTGCCCCTGTGGGAGTGGTTACTGCCTAGAAACTGTAGTTTTATTGGCCATTTTGGGTCAATTCCAAACTCCTTGATCCCCCTCTCAAAACCCTCTTTTGCGTGTTTTTGCGCATAGCTCAGCATCGGGCAGCGCCGCTTAATCAGGTTTGAAGTATTCCCGGCTCTACAAAGTCTGCTCTTCACTTTTTCCCTTAGAACTGTTCCAAATCTCAAATTAAGCACTCTATTTTCCTTCTAAAACCCAGCAGTACCTAGGATAAGTGTCTTATAAGTAAGCACTAATAAACTAAAGCACTACACCCTCTTATACTCCCTTTAAGTACTTGGCTCCCTATTGGTCCTTTTTGATCAAGTCAAAAAGTAATTCCTTATACTATTCTGGCATGTCCAAAAGTCAGTTTCAGGTTTTCTCTCCAGTCCAGCTGGTGAATATGGGAATCTTGAGGCAATGTTACAACTGCCTTATGTACACAGACCACCCTCTCCTCTTCCGAACAAGCTCAAATATATGTGAGAGATGCAACTATATAGCCAAACTGGAGGCTGAGCTCTCTCAACATAGTACTGGCACGGTCAGTCTGGAGGAGAAGGTAATCACACACACCACAAATCCAGTCTCACACAGACCTATCGCAACAGCAAACCAAACACATAAACACACAAAAACATACTCGGAGGCTCTAAATAAAAATCTGCCCAAGCAACAGAGACCTCCAAATCAGACATCCAAGCAACTGCTACCCCACAACAATACTCACGTATCATAGTTCACAAAGTCAGTGTGCCACACAGTCACAGCCCTTAAGGCTAAACAACACACCTGATACACTTGTAATAGGTGACTCTATTGTCAGACACACTGATGTCCCTCTCACCAGGCTGAACAAGGAGAAGGTCACTGTAAACTAATCTAAGAAGGGTGGCGAAAGCCAAACACACTCTGGCTAGGCTTGTAAATGCCCTAGGGCAGATAGCCTAGTATCAACCTATGAACCTATGAACTTTATGTAAGGTTAAATCTTCATCTCTCAACTATCCAAACACATATCGCTTTAATTACTGCTATATCTGCATCTCTCAAGAGCCAGACCATTATCTGTTCATTCCTTATATCACAAACCATTCTGTCTTGTATAGCTCACCAAATTCACAGTCTTTTGCTCAGTTCTTTAATTTTGTAGTGCATCTGTAGGTTCCACAAAACCCTCTGAATCTGTGTGGAAGAAATTATAAATAAATTGAAAATTCTTCCTTTGCTGACAATAACTTGGAAACTTCTCGCTTATCACTGTGGTATTTTCTGTGTTTTTTTTCCTCCCTCTAAAAACTCAAAATATTATAAACTTTCGGGGCTTCTTCTCATGTGAAATGTATAAATGTAGGCACACTGTACCTTTTCAGGATTCTTAAAAATTCCATTCAATCTCAGGAGAAAAAATTAATTTCTAGATCCACTGTTTTCCAATTTCTACTAGGTTGCTTGCTATGAAAGATTGCCTGAATGGCTGCAAATTCACTATTTTTAAGGAAAGAAGAAACAACTCTGGAGTTTCAGAGTGAATTATCTGTGATGCCATTCCGGTAATACTCAGATGTGTAATAATGAAGTAAACACACATTTTGGTATGGCTACCCTCAGTATTTACCTGCATTCTGCACAATAAACCTAAAGCAAAAGTATGTCATACATACATATACTAGCATTCTGAGCAGGTAAACAGTGTTAATCATTTAAATAAACCTACCCATAAATTGCATTTAGAAAGACTGTCACATGAAAACACCTCTACTTGCTTGAGAATGCTGTCAGGACTCCTGTCCTTGTTAGCAAGCTCAGCAAAAAAAAAAAAAAAAAAAAAAAAAAAAAAAAACTAAAGAGCTCTCTTCCCAAACAGAAATGCTCTGCAAAACCAGGGACAGTTGGAATTGTTGTTATCCATTGCACTGTATGATATATATACTTTTTCATTTGAGCAGTATGTCAGGTGAGATGTATACCATCAAAAAAGTGTCTGCAATTGCTGGACACATTTGTGTAAGAGACATACAGCGACTCAGTGTGTGTGTGTGTGTGTGTGTGTGTGTGTGTGTGTGTGTGTGTGTGTGTGTGTGTGTGTGTCTGTTCACACTAAATACTTATATAAGTTATATTTGGATGTGAAATATTTCCTCCAACAACAATTACATATGCTACAGAAACTTTGAAATATTAGGAGGAGGAACTATTTTACATCAAAAATATTTAAAAAATGTATATACCAATAAAAAGAGCAAACATGAAACAAATTTAACAGTCTATTGTCTGAGTGTGATAATATCTCCTGCAGGGTGGGTGCTGTGGGAGAAATAATGCACTTCTAGGGGTGTACAAGCCCTCTGCCTGTGGTGTCACACCACACAACCCCCCCTGGGCATGTGTTATTTCCCCAACAACACCCACCCTGGAGGGCATTATTGCTTGTCAGGTAAGGTAGAACTCTGCTACTTGGAGAACTCATGGAATGTTGGGCAGTATGTAACCCACAGACTATTCTGCAATTAATCTGAACATGTGAAACAAAGTAAGGAAAATGTATATTCAGCTATGTAGCTTATGTTTTCTGTTATCTAACTGACAAAGCAATTAACCCAATTTGCTGACAGGAACAATGAAAATAAAACAAAGCTGAGCAAAAGACAACAGCAAACAAATAATTTTATAAGGCGTCATCAGCATGTGTTGACAGCTATACCAAGAATAAAAGGCAAATATAATTTCTGGGGCTATAATTCTGCTCTGAATTGTAAATCTTAGCTTAGGTGAGCAGACAACTTCACATAATATTCTCCCATCAACTTAACTGTCAAGAGTAACAGTAGGTTGCTCAAAATCCTTAAATGATGTAAATAAGCCTCAGGTACCTAGAAGCATTATTTTTATTTATAATAGGTGACTCAGCCTGTTTATTATTTTTAATCAGCTGATATACAGTAGGACCAGAATTGTTTTTGTTGTTGCTCTGTTCTGAGCTTTTGCCACAGAGACTGTGCAGTTGCTGACATAATTTAAGGAGCAGGCTCACAAAATATTGCTCTTTTCTACCTGAGGCCTACTAGCTGCAGTAGAAATAAAACATGCAGTGATACTTCAGAGAAATTATTTGGAAGTATGGTAAAAAACACAACTACAGAAAGGACTATGGTTGTAATTTATTACCTGCAACATCTTTCAAGAGACTATCAGATTATCATAAATTGCTGATAAATCGCAAAGGTGTCATACCAGCTCAGTCAAATGATATATAAAGCAATAATACTGCTTGATTAAGAAAATAACATAGTTCTTTGACTTGGCACACTGCCAGAATTATTAATGTAGTTACAGTGATATATTTCTGTTATATAAAAATGAAGAGCATGCTCAGTCAGGCAGGCACAAAATCTGCACCTTCCTCCAAAAGCTGAGATAAATGACTACTAATAAATGTCATAAAGACCTCTGAACAGATGCATATGCTTGCTAAAATATGCCAGGCTTTGCGAACTAAAGGTTACATGCACTCTAGTACATTTGTCTGCCTACTATCTGCAGTACAAATAATTCATTTAGGTGCTCAGAAACTGATGGCTATTATATGGCTCAGAGATCACCTGGGACCCACTGGTCTCAAAAAAGTTCAAATTTACATGGATCATCACTAACTAAACTGGACACCTGGCTTCAGGTACAGTAACTGCTCCTGCACTCCTTGTTCCAGCACTGGTAATATATGCTGCATGTCTGGCAGAAGAGATGAGCAGAGGACGTAATAAGCTGTCAACAGTTTACAGCTAGGATCTTGGTTTTATTCCCGCCACCTCCGCTTGCATGTTATGTGACATACTGACCAAGCCACCTAATCAATAAAAGATCCCATGTCTCCTTCAAAAACAGATTGCTGTGTCCAGTGGGACTAACCTGACTGGCAAATACAAACTTAAGAATGCCAGTCTGCTCCAAGATGTTGTAGGTAATGTTACTAAGACAAGAAGACCTAGGAGTTGTCAAAAGCAAGTATTACTACGGTAACACTGTCATTATTTCAATACCCACTAAATCTTATCCTTCAAATGCCATACATACTCACCCACATGAAATAATTCTTATTGACACCTTCACCTAACCTTTGCTGGCTACCCACTCTTTTCCTAAGGAACCTCTCTAGCCACCGCTCCCACACCTTTTCACTTTCTCCTCTTCCATTGACCTTTCTGTCTCACATACAACGGATCCAACTGTCTTCACTATGCTCTTCTATCTTTAGTTTAGTACCCCTACATCTATTTAATGCCATTCTACTTTACAATCGACTCAATAGTCATACATCTACTAAGTTTCACTTATACCTTACAAACTATTCTTAGCATCTCTTTTACCCTTCCTACACTATGTACATTGGATAGAAGCCTCAAACGAAAAGACGGTGTTAACAATGTACCCCGCACTTTAGTCGCTCAACTTAGCTACTGTTGATTGCTCACACACATCTCACTCTCTTCTCTCGTGTTGTTTAATATTTAAGACCTTTAGCCATGTCTGTAACTTAAACAAATGAACCAGGCAGATACTGCGGCACAAAAGGTCTGTTGTTGTAAAAAATAAACTAAGAAGAAAGAAAACTCAGCAGATCACCAGGCTAAAACTCATAGCTTTTAATCCATGAAAAAGGTTAGCGCTTTCAGGTACAAAACCCTTCATCAGACAACAGCATAAAACAGTGAACAGTATTTAAAACACAAACAACCAATCACAATACTTAATTAATTTAACAATTAAAGTTAAAATTGAGGTCTACGCCTCTTAAGAACAGAACGATTAAAGTTAAAATTGATGGATTATTAACCTGGGTGCTGATAGGAACCCAGGGCTTAATGGTGTAGTGCCTTTAAAGCCTGTTCTTTTGAGATGTCTGTAGCATATACCAAGCAAATAACATATTTCTGTACAGTAACAAAAAAAAAATAAGGTGAATGTGCAGACAACCAACAGGGGGTACTAGAATTACAGCAGGAATGATGAAGGATACCAGCAGGTGTTTTACCACAAGGACAGGAAAAAGGGCCATAAGAAGGTCACAACTATAGCTGCAGATAACTGACAATTACAAAGGTACTCTGTACGATGTCAATGGTTTCAAAGGTTTTAATTACAGGCACTTGGATATTGGATGTAGTTAGCCTCATTCAAGATTTAAAATTATTTCCCAAAAAAATTTAACCCAAAATTATATTTTAAAGGCAAAAGGGATAAACACTTGAATGTAGTAAACACTAACACTTTGGTTAGATCTAGTATATTCAAACCAGTACTGCCTCCCCATTGATCCTTTTTTTAAAAATATTTGAGAATGATATTAGGCAATTAAATACAAGGTAAGACAATTTATAATCTGAACTGGCTGAAAGGGAATTGATGTGCAGGCTACAGAACAATAGCGCAATTCATATCATGAAACCCAACAGGGGGGGGGGGGGAGAACCATTACAATGGACAATTATATTTATTTGCAATACTTAAACAGCGGTGAATTATGCCAATTTGGATGACCAGCTGGAGGATGTAATTTTAGAATATGGATTAATGAAAGACCTGGTGGATTATTCTGTAGTATAGAAGCATGTTATACCCATTATTATGGAATACCTAAAATCTACAGATCTATATAGGATCCTCATTTACATCCTATAGTTTTATGGGAGGCTCAACAGTAGAACCCTTGACCATGTTTAAGGACAACAGGTTAAAACATTTTTTTATGACAAAAAGCATATTTTAAAAGATTCATGGCATTCTAAACCTTGTAGCTGAGTGTGAATTTTGTGTAAATGCTTTATTTGTTGTTGTTAATGTGAAAGACTTTTTCCTAGCAATGCATTATGAGGAATGTCAAGGATGGTGTTATAAAGAATAGTATAAGGGGCCAGTCTCCAACATGATGAGATTAACTGTATAGGGTAAGTTTTTTTGTAATAACTACGTGTTGTTTTGAAAACTAATACTACAAACAGGTTAAAGGTGTTGCAAATGAGGGCTGCAACAGCACCCATTTTTGTAAATACTGTCTTGTTATGGTAATAGAAGAACTATGTTTTTACACCTATATTCTGGCAACATTTTAAGGTCTATTTACGTTTTTTTATATATATTTTTATGTAATATGGTACAATTAAAGCTGTTTCTGGAGTAGATTAACGCTACATCTACTTTTCCAAAATTTAAGAGTGTATGGACTGCCAGCTCTATTAGGTTTTTAGAGAGATAACTATTTTTGCAAGGATTTTTTTTTACATTTTTCAAGCTGTCATCCTTTACAACAAAAGAAGAATATTGTAAAAAGGTCAATGGTATGGCTATCCCACCTCATCTCATGTGAGGACACATTCATTAGAGAAATGAGCACCCTCAAACAGAAGTTTTTAAATTGAAGGTACCAGAAGATTTGTTAGAGGAGGTAAAAGTTGAGGCGATTAGTCAAAGAGGCATTAGGATTCAGTCCTTGATAAGGTACCTGGGTGCCATGTCTAAGGTGGAGGCAGCAGAGAATAATTTCTCTACAGCCCTGGTTATAGAATATAATGTTAGAGTCAGTAGTATTAAGACTGCAATCAATAAAAATTAGAGGAAATTTGTTTGAACCATTTGGTTTGTTAAAACAATTCGGGAATACCCCTATGTATGTGCAGAAGAGGGCTAGGAATTGAAAGGCATAATTAAGTGCGCCTGGGAAATTTTGAGGGGTACAAAAGGAATGAGAAAATGTGGAACTTGTGCTCAGTGCAGGTTTATTTCTGAAAGGAAAGACATTACAGTTGTGAATTTTCCAAGGTTATTAGCCCAAATGGTAAGTCTTGTTGCAGCAGAAATGGGGTGGCTTACCTCACCCTGTGTGCATCTTGTGTAGCTTTTTATATAGTAAGGACTGAGGGGACCATGAGGAGAAGGATTTGCTAACATACTTATGCTAACAAGAAGAATGATGGTAGGAAAGCATCAGGTAAACACTTTAATGTGCATACACATTTTAAGTCGTTTACATTTTTTTGTGTTGGAAAAGGTTTGAACAAGGAGGAAACTTGGAGGTCCAACATGAGGCCCAGGAACTACACTATCAGTTAGCTGCTAAATGACACAACCCCACCGGGTGTCAATGATAAACTATACATTGGTAGCCTCCTTATTAAAAAGAGGACAAGGTTATGACATTTGGGTTGGCATGAAGCTGATTCAATGTTTTTGGTATTGCATCATTTTACTTGATACCTATCTTCATACCTTAGTACAATATTTTACTCTGCTTTTTTATAATATTCCTTTAAGGATGCATAAATTAAACTGTTATATTTAATACTTGTGGTTTTATGCAAGATAGTGGTTATGGGCTTTCTGTTTTTCCTTCCTTGTGCAAGTTTTTAAATGCATTTCTTTTAAACTCACTTTTTATTAATTATTATTTTATCTGTTTATCTTTACTGGAGCATGAAGTGGATATTTTGAAATGATAATATAAATTATGTGATGATTTCAATAATTAACAGTGTATGCTGTAATACCTAGGTGTTTGCCACTGTATTTTTATTAAGTTTTTCTCACTAGGTGTCATACTTAGATTTTATAAGCAATAAGGTTGCTAAGTTATGATACTTCTTCTATAAATAGGTGTGGCTTTATATTAGTAGCACTCTGAAGAAGTTCCAGGATAAATGTGGAAAGGAAATGCTTAAAAGTGTTTTAAAAAAAGTAAGACTGACGACCTATGGGAATGGCACATTTTTTAATTTTATTTCTTAATTATAAAACTGTTGGATGGAACAAATGCTGTCTGAAGGGGGTGGTTGTACTGGCAAGGCAACAGGAGAATCCAATGTTTGGTTAACAGCATTGGTGGACTTATTAACACAAATGTCCATGCAAACCAGAGGTTTTTTAGATGAAATCATAGTTTGCCTATGGGTGAGGAGCAAAACAAAAGGTTTAATTCAAATTATATTCCTGTCCTTGTGAATTTCCCCATCTTTAATTTCATTTTCAACCCCTTGGAGGAGGGAGGTGTTAGAATACAAACTGGGTTAAATGGGAAGAGTTCAGGAAGGAAACTTGATTTGGGGGGGGGCATCTGGTTTAACAAGGAGTAAACGCTATAGGGCCCATGAAGAAATATTTTAAAGAAAAGATACATAATTTTGAGAATCTAGAGAAAATGTTGAAAAAGCATTTCCAAACTGAAAATCAACAAAGACATATGAATGACATGCAGACTCTTCACAGAAAGCACCACAGTCAGAGACCATATTCTGTAAGGCAGCAGCGGTTACTCTATTGTGCCACTATGTCAGCCATGATATACAGGTATCCTGTAAGGTAGCAGTGGTTACTCCACTGCGCCACTGTGTCAGCCATGATATACAGGTATCCTGTAAGGCAGCAGTGGTTACTCCACTGCACCACTCAGTCAGCCATGATATACAGGTATCCTGTAAGGCAGCACTGGTTACTTCACTGCACCACTGTGTCAGCCATGATATACAGGTATCCTGTAAGGCAGTAGTGGTTACTCGACTCTGCCATTGTGTCAGGCATGATATAAAGGTATCCTGTAAGGCAGCAGTGGTTACTCCACTGTGCCACTGTGTCAGCCATGATATACAGGTATCCTGTAAGGCAGCAGTGGTTACTCCACTGCGCCACTGTGTCAGCCATGGTATACAGGTATCCTGTAAGGTGGCAGTGGTTACTCCACTGCACCACTGTGTCAGCCTTGATATACAGGTATCCTGTAAGGCAGCACTTGTTACTCCACCACGCCACTGTGTCAGCCATGATATACAGGTATCCTGTAAGGCAGCACTGGTTACTCCACTGTGCCACTGTGTCAGCCATGATATACAGGTATCCTGTAAGGCAGCAGTGGTTACTCCACTGTGCCACTGTGTTAGTCATGATATACAGGTATCCTGCAAGGCAGCACTGGTTACACCACTGTGCCACTATGCCAGGCATGATATACAGGTATCCAACAAATATCCCTGTAATGCCACTTTCTTTAATTGAAACCAATTAAAAAATAATGAAATGCAGCATTTCATGAATGAGGTACTCTAGAGCATTCTAGTGAAATTCTGCTATCAGCAGGTAACATACAATGCACCCAGGTTGACAGTGGCCTTTCTTTTGACACTCATGTTGCTAAAGTGGTTAGAAAGACCTTCTACATTGCCCACCTGATCATGAAGGGATTCACATCCAGATCTAGTGAGGTCATTGTTCCCCTGTACTCTTCACTTATCAGACCAATGATCGAGTACAATGCCCCATTCGGGATGTATCGCACCCGACATCTGCAGCAATTGGAGAGACCCCAAAAGTTCCTCACCAAAAGGATAAAGGGACTCCAAAATCTGTCATATGCTGCCAGATTGAAGAAACTCCAGCTCTATTCAGTTGCATACCGTCTGCTCAGAGGTGACATGTGCCTGACATACAAGGCCAGGTCCAACCCGGAATTAATGGACATGCTCCACCTCAAAAAATCCAAATCCACCAAAACCACTAGAGCAAGCGACTTAAACCTTAGCACGGATATAAATAGGACGTGCTGGAGGGATAGATTTATCACTCAGAGACTCCCTATGCTGTGGAATAAAATCCCAGTCCATGTGAGGCAGAGCACCTCGCTGGCTCTGTTCAAGAGAAATCTTGACCTGTGGATGGGAGATCGTAGGTTTATCCCGGGAATCATCTCTGTGTCACTGCTGGACAGAGGCACAGCAAACTAATGGGCACAGTATTTTTTCATATAAGGGGTGGCGTAAGCCACAAAAATTTGGGCTAGGCTTATAAATGCCTTAGGGCAGATAGCCTAGTATAAACCTATGAACCTATGAACCTTATGGGAAGAGATATACTGGAATCTATTATCGTTCAGGATGACTTAAACAACAGAACGCATCTGTAATTTCATCTTCCACTAGTTAAGAGCTATGCTGCAGAGCTTATCAGGATAGTTTACAGCATGTCAACAACAACAATGTTCAGTATAATGATATCTTAAACTCAGAGCTTCCAGGGAGACCAGGCCATACTTGAATTTGTTGACTATTAGTGGATATGAAAACACCTTACTTCCAAAGCAGTTATCTGCCATTCTTATCTGTAGTTTTAAGACATTCCACAGAATTAACTACACTCTCATGAAAAGATATTCTCCCTAAGCCACTTCTGCAAATTGGGTATTAAATACTGAGTCCAGAGTTTCTTGCTCCTGAGTGATTACATGTTAACTCCATAAGGGAGTTGATAGTAAAATATCTGTCAGGTGTTTAGAAATAAAGATCATGTCAAACTGAATCAGAATATAGCTGAAGCACTAAAGAGACAATGCTGTTGGTCTAGCTACATATCCCACGTGTTTGACCCTACAGATTTGCCTAAAAAATATTTTAGCATTTTTTTCCAGTACTGCCATTTGGGATCTATTGTACATGCAAGTACAATATTCAATATGAGGTACAAATAGAATGGAAGAACTCTTCTTTTTTCATTGCTGGAAATACAGTGTAAGACATCTGTTAGAGCCCAGTGGCATTTCTTAATAACTATAAGTATGTTATCTTCATAAGTAAACCTACTATCTACAAAAACACCCAAGTCTCTAATCTTGTGTTCACCTCTGAGACTTTTGTAATTTAACGTACAACAATAACAAAAGTTATTGCCAACGTGAATACCTTTTGTTTTACTAACATTAAAATTCATATGGATACCCCTAAACCATAAATACAGATAACCCAGGAACCTTTGAATTCTTCCTTGATCTTTAACAGGGATCATGACAGTTCCAACTCTAGAGTCATCAACAAACGTGCTAACCCACACTCCTTCTTTACAGGAAAATAAGACACCAATAAATTGAACAAGAATGACCCCAGTACTAACCACTGCAGGACTCACAGAATGAATTGTGAACCATTAGAGACATCATCTCCATCTCGAACTCTAAAAGAGCTTGCTGTCAGCCAGTTTGCTGATCTCCTTTACTAGAATGAAAGGCCTTAGAAAGGTGCAAGCACACAATATTTACTGGGATACCTGTATCAATGAGTTCCCAAACATTTTGAAATAAAATTTTCAAATTAGTCATACAGGATTTTCACTCACAAAAGTCATGCTGGAAAATGTCCAGGTCTGATCTTAATTTGTCATTCATTAATTGTAAAGTACACTTTCAAAAATTTTTTCAACTTTGCAAGTCAATCTGATTAATCTAAAACTGTCCACATAATTATTAGTGCCACCTTTATGTACTGGAATAACAACAACAATACTGCACATATGAGTGGCATACAGTAATTTCAGAAAGCCAGTGAATCTAGGAAACCAGATGTTTCTAGATGCTTGAAAGGAAAAAAAAAAAAAAGATTTATATTGTGATGTCCCCACTCTGGGCCAGTAATCAAGGAGCCTGAATCCTCACCACTGACACTGATGATATATGTGACAATGTGGAACTTGGTGTCACAGACAGAGTGGCAGAGGACTTGGCTTGGACACTTGGCTGAGGACTCAGCCATACAGCTGTGCTAGTGGGGAGACTTACTGGGGATCTCGACAGAGGGGGAAACCCAGACACTTGACTGAGCGTGTTCCCTGTGTGCTCTTAAGGGAAATTGTGCTTGATGCAGAATGGTGCATCTGGAAATACTGGGTGTATCCACAAGTGACCGTCCCTCTCCAGTGTCAGTGGTGAGTTTTCAGGCTCCTTGATTAGTGGCCCACAGCAGGGATGTCACATGGACCACTGAGGTATTAGTTCTTTAAGTGACCACAGTGAAAAGGAGATACATGAAGAAAGAATAACACAAGAATTAGTCACCTTCTCCACACAAAAAGATAGAGAAGTTTTATTTTACTTTTTGTAACTGAAGGACAGTTTACGCCTCGCATGTATGCAGCGAGAGCTAGGACCTCTACTATTCACATGGTGCTATTCTTTTCTATATATTAAATGGGTATAGAGTTGGATTAACTATTCCCTAACAGCAGAAGAAAGGCAAAATATTACAGTGCTGAAACCAAGAACTGAAAGTGTTAGTCAGTTTGTTTACCTCTTATTAAGTAGATCAGAATGTGCTAGACCTCTGACACAGAAAAAAAATGCAAAGGCTGTGTTAAAAAATGCTGCCAAGAATGAAGTCCGGGAGGTGCAAATTATGACCAGTTTATGTTTCTGATTTTGCAATAAATTTATTTGGTAGAAATCGTCTGTTAAAAATATTCAGGGACATAAAATGATTTATAACTACATACATATGTGGATTATTTGCTCTGTAAAATGGGCAGGCCACTAAAGTAACAATGACAGCTGTTGTGCTGAACATCTGTTAAGCATTCCCAAATGGCAGGCAATTTACCTCTCTCCCAATATTAGATTGGGAAGTTTATGAAAATAAACCTATGCACTACTTTTGAAGGATGGGGGACTCAAGATCAAGGGAGGAAACCTTCCTGGTTTACACGTCTAATCACTAGTCACTCTTAAGTATGAGTTACATGAACCTTTGCACAGCTTCATAGAATAGACATACATGACTATTTCACAGCAAATAAGAGTGTTCCTTTAGCTGCATTAAAAAATCCCCTCGTCTGGCCATATAACAGAAAGTAAACTCCTGTTTCTGAAGATTACAGAACTGCAGAAGGCCCTGTTTAATATTTACTGCAGAAACTCAATGCCACTGTCTAAGACTACCATTACTACATGACAACCCATTGTCATAGAATGCAGCCAGAAAATGGCATTCATCTATCGCTTCCAGACAGCCTCAAAAATGACACACTTATGTAAAATGAGTAAAAAAATTTCAGTAATGCTATAATATTTACTAAAGCAATTTTTTCATTACGCGAACAAATTAACTAATCATGGGTTAAGCAGAAGTAAACACAGGTGAGAAACTCATTACTGGGGGAGGTAGCTAAAAGAACTAAATATGGTGGATGGAGAACTGAAAATAACACACAGCAGTATATAATGTAAGGATATGAAATAAATGAAGCAGCCAATCAGAATGATTAAGTATATGTCTCAACTGGTTAGTTCCTTAGCACTCCTTGCAGAAAAATTCAGTAGTAGAGCAAGAACTGAGATGATGAATTTAGGTTTGTCTCAGCATTAAAATACAAACCTCCTTACCTAAAACCCTAAGTTGACTCTTCTCAACTCAAAAGCCCCACATAAAAAGCTATCAGTACTACCTGTCCAACACTGCAAATATAAACTGATGTCTATACTACCAAATGCCATGTGTACCGCTGGTTTCGTAATGAATGCACTGCTGATATTCCCCATGTACCACCCTTTGTACACATAATAAAAGTATGGTGTCTATACTACCAAATGCCATGTGTACCGCTGGTTTCGTAATGAATGCACTGCTGATATTCCCCATGTACCACCTTTTGTACACATAATAAAAGTATGTGCCAAGGTACACACGATTCTCTAAAATCTTGTAAGATTCACAAATTAGAGCCTTAAAAACTCTACTCACTAAACTCCTAATTTCCAGTTAAAGTAAACTGCTACCCAACAGACAACAGCACATGTTCAGAGATTATACAGCTCCCACCCCTGCAATCCTCCCCCACACACAGAAATTATCTGGGCCAGAACCAATGGCTGATTGATGAATGAGAGAAAACCAAAAAGAGAAGAAAAATACCATTAAGATGTTAAAACTCTGACTAATGACATCCACAAAAACCAGAAGACTGTTTGCAGTCCACATGCTACAACGTAGATGTACCTCTACCAATTCGTTATTTAGCTGTAACACCTGAGAATAATCATGTGAAATTACAAAAATGTAAAAAGGAAACGCCAGCGCTAGGAAATTGCTTTCACTTTGCTGTTTTATGCTTATTAAGTGCTTAAAAGTGACTTAGAATTCTGAGCAGCTCCAGTTGTTTGAAAGGAAAGTCAACAATCAATGTCACAGCACATCTAGATAAACGTATATGACAGCAAGCTACATTTCAGTTCATTTCACTGTTTGTTTATTGTTTATTTGAAGACAGCACGTGCATCTACTGAATCCCCAGGCAGGATTACTATGAAACAATAAACTTCACAGCCCTGCAAATGGTAAAATATGTAAGGCAACCGAAGGAGATGCTACCCAGATTATACTGGAATTATGTATGACATACTGCCAGCAAAATTCAACAATATTAATCCTTCGCTTCAGCAATGCCCAGACTTTATCATTTATTTATCTACAGGAAATCTACATTTTCAAATGTCATTTGATGGGGAACCAGCTTCATCAATCATCATGGCGGGCCTGCAGCTCTTAGGTTAATCTTGTTGCAAGTTCAATGCCTTGTTCAGTATTTCTCTTCTCTCTCCTCCACCTTAAACAACACCCTCCTTGTTTAATCTTCTCCAGCATAACATGTTGTTGCTCTACAAAGTCATCATTTATTAATGAAAAAGTTTCACTACACCAAGCCCGGATTCTAAACACATTTTCAGCCATGAGGGTGGTACATGTATTCGAAATATAAATGGATAAATGTTTCTTTCCTTCAGGCAAGTATATGAAATTTTACAGATATTAAATAATGCAAACCTAAAAATAAATAAATACGCAGACACAGACACATACAGACACACACACACACACACACACACACACACACACACACACACACATAGAACTTACATACAGATATGCTCAATGTACACAAGAAGCAGAATTTCAGATATTTTAATGCTTTAGCAAAGAAAACTAACTTATACTAATACCTTTTCCTGACTACTGAAACAACTAGCATTACCCAACCTTTACTTAACTGTCCTTCTTTCTCCCAATAAGGTTACAACCACACCTGCCTGATATATGTATAAACATGTGTGTGCGTGCACGTGAGTATACCTGTATGTGTTTTTTTTTGAAGTCTCCTTATTTTCTCAATCACCTTACTTGAAAACTCTTGCTACAAAAAATAAAAAATATTCCCTTTTGTGTGGAGGCCAAGTGTCCTTCCTGCCTGTTCATGTATTTTACTGGGTGCTCCAGTTTCATTCTACATACATTAAAACATGCTGCATATGAACTGATGATCCTGTGCAAGGTGTGTGTGTGTGTGTGTGTGTGTGTGTACACATACATATATATATATATATATATATATAGAGAGAGAGAGAGAGAGATATGCATGCATACACACACACACGCACACATACACACACATTTTACAGAGACCATCATCATAACTGTAAGAAAATACTAACATGTTACAATGAAAACTCTGTTCCTGAACTCCATACTATGCAAGTCATTGTAACAAAGAGCAAACAATACATTATCTGTACAGTAGAGAGTCAAGTATCCAAATGTCAATTATCTGAAACGTCGATTATGCAAACAGAGCCTTCCAAAGTTTTTGGGTAGGAAAAGTGATAAAGTCCGAATATGTAAACGTTACACATATTCGCTTGTGCATGTTTGAGATTGTACTACAATAATATGCTGTACTGTTTTGCAGTTCTTGTTTAATGTTCATCAAAAAAATTCTTGTAAGTTTTTTTATCTGGTCCAATTATATGTTTGATTATCCAAACTACCCTAGGTCCAATTAGTTCAGATAATCAACTCTCTACTGTACTTCAAAATCATGACAGCATACATAAAGTACAAACAATGAATTGCAGGATCCACACAGACAGGAAGACATTATCATAAACTTTCTTTTTCTAATTTTGTGGATTTCTCACTTTTATGTTCAACATCTGCATGAATCCATCATTCTTACCATTGTTGTGTTATTATTCACTTTTTAATTGCTCCTTGTATCCTACTCCCATTTTAGGGTGAAATTCACACAGTTCCTCTGACCTCCTGTTAGCATATTGTCCATGAGGCTTCAGAGGTTATAGGGCACAAGCATGGTCTTATGGAGTGTGTGCTCCAACCTGGAAAAAATGACCTGGATGAGTGCTACCATGCACACCGCCACAATCACAACTTATGGACAAAACAGCACTTAAACAAGACAGGTGTTCTCATTGTCTTATTTAGCAATTTAGCATCTCAGAAGATGGGTTGCATCCGCTGATCTTGAACCAAGACTGGACTGATGCATTATAACCTGGGTATTGTATACAATCTGTTGTGTACATTCAGGATAGGATTTACTATGAAGAGCTGGTTTCTATCGTTCCAGGTACCTTTGATAGCCTCAACCCTAGTCAGAGTAGTAGTATTCACAGTGATGTAGCCATCTTCTTTTTATAAAGTTTGAGATGTCTCAGGTGGAAGTTGGAAGTCCCAGCATGCTCCATGATCATTTGAGTGAATTCTCAGTGCAGGAGTGGATTCCAGATTTCTCCTGATAAACCATCCACCAGGCTAACTAGAGGCTTTTCTACAAAGATTCACAAATGTCTTCCTTCGCACTGCACACAACTACCCAAGGTGGTAGATCTTGGATAATTTTAATGTATGGGATGAAGATGAACAAAAAAAAAAACTCATCATAGAGCTACTCAACCTTTTGAAGAGTGTTGGCTTCACAGGTAGCTACCACTGCTATCCATATCCATGGACACATTCAAGACTTGCTCTTTCATCTAAAGGAAGTGGAAATAGAAGTATTTCTTGGCCTGATTACCACCTTGTTCATTTTACAGCTTTGGTTACTATGCAGACATCCACCAACAAGCCTATCATATAAAAGACCAGTGAGAAAAGGAGGAGGAGGAGGAGGACTGTTGATTCATAAATATCCTTGTTTTGGCTTATAAGACAGCCACAGATGAAGCTGTGCATACAGTTACCTCACTGAGTGTACACCATGGATCTAGTGTACCACATTGGTCCTGGTTTGATCATGAGCTCCGTGGAATGAGTAGATTGGGTGGCACCTACAACGGAGATGGCAGAGGACTTGTTTGCTACAGGACATCCAAGTAGAGACCTCATATAACAACTCATGTTTTTTTATCCAATGAGATTTATCCACTTTACGGAGAATAAAAAAAAAAAAGTCCAAGAACTGTGGCAGGAAAACGAAGACTCCTCTTGGAAAGAACAAAAAAGATTGGAAGACACAAAATCCACTGGAGTCACCACACGGAAAAAGTCACTGGTACAGGAAGCTTCTTTATTTGGAATAAAAACACAAGCGCTTTCACGTAGATATACTACGCTTCTTCAGGTGTAATAAGACATTGATACTAACTACCTTTTATACAAAAACTTTTGGCGCTCAAACTAATCAATTAAGCATTGATTAGATAATTACTAACAAACAGTAGACCACTGCTTGCTTAAAGAAACAATGTTAAAAAACAATGTTAAAAATAGAAAAGCAATTTAAAAACAATATAAAGACAATATAAAAACAATATGGAAACATGGCTGAGATACCTTAAGCAGACTATACTATACATGAATAACATACTGGAACCTATCAATCTAGAAATAAAAGATTGATAATGTTTACGCCATAAGTCTTTGGCTAACTATGCAAAGTCTTGATTAAAGCACAGAACATAAAGCAAAAAACGATGTTTTCTGGATGAAAACAAGCACTATATCTAATTATAAAAACATTCATGACAGTCGTGACACCTTCACTAACTCATATCTAGAGTCGCTAACTAAACACATACTTGGTTCCCTGATGTAAATACTCCAATACCCAAGCTAACGCTGTTAGCTGTCACACATCATGAAATCAAAACTATCTACTGCACAACCAATACTGATAAATCGTACATAAAACAGTATCTAACAATCCAGAAGTAAAAAACTACTGACTGTTAGTATTGTTGTGCAGAACAGAACTGACAATCATTAGTGCTGCTAATAGCATATTCACTAGCGTCGCAGCAACACAGTGACTACTGGTACTGACCTAAATCGTAGCTAAACATGTGTCCTGATCTTACCTAATATCACATAAAAACGATCACAAATATGCGGCGATCACTATTGGCAAGGTACCCCTCATCACTATCCAGTCGAAGAAACTTAAGCATGCAACAGGATGACAAAAAACAGTCCAAGGACGAAAGATGTCCTACTCGCAACAACTACTGGTAGGCCCAAAAAACACAGTCTAAAAAACGACTGCTAGCGTAATAAGAAAATAATTATGCTAAAACAATCCCATTGGGGATCATCCCCATGAAACATCATAGCTCAATAAACCTATATTGAACAGCTACCGATCAAAAAACTAAGCTGAAGGAGTATAGAGCATATACATACCTCAAAAGGCAACTGTCAAATCACAAGCGACTATCCGCTCACCTCTGCCTATTACTGGTATTAAAATATTACAACAAACTGCCAATACAATCGTTCAAACAACCTCCGTTTCACACAAAGTCAACACATATAAGATCTGTCAAACACCAGCGCCCAAGCGGATGCTCAAGGATCTAGGGAACCTGTCGGCAGATAAATATAAAAAATTTTTTCAAGTGAAAAAATGAAAATAACTAATATAAAAATACACACTAAGTGTGAAGTGCTGAGCTAAAATAGAGCGGTTAGCTGACTCCTATACAATAACATAATACATATAGGAACAGAATGCTCAACTGTAAGAATACTACAAGCTTCCGATCTCAGACAAAAAATATGTATATACTGAAACCCGAAATACCAAATGAACAACAATGCTGAACTTTGTTGAAGACCTAAAAAATACATAAACTGTATAAAATAATTTGTCAAGTATACCAGGAAGTAAGAACAGATAGAAGTCTTAACGCCACTACTGGAACCGCATAGTAACCATATTCTCAAACCATAAACATCACCTGTATCGTATGAAAACCACGGGACGAGTATACAAAGGCTAAAGACTAAAACCACACCAGAAGGTCAATTTATGACAGGCTGATGAAATACCTGCAGAGCCAGGCACAAAGCATGAAGGATGCAGGAGGGTGGTTATAGGGAACTCTTGTGAAACCAAGATTAGAAAAAGTATACCTGAAAAACAACAAGCATAAAAGCAAATGTGTAAAACATAAGCTGTACTCAAGGCAAGCATCAAACCATAAATAATTGTTTCACAACTTCCTATTATTCAGGATAGGTTTAACTGATACATATTGATTAATGCCAGGGTGTAAATGCGCTTTTAAAGTAAAGATCTACTTAAGTTCCCTAACAGCTAGTTGATTCATGTTGTCTCCTTCCCTGTTATTAACTGCCAACAGCTGCCAACTGCCAACACAGGTAGCTACCACTGCTATCCATATCCATGGACACATTCAAGACTTGCTCTTTCATCTAAAGGAAGTGGAAATAGAAGTATTTCTTGGCCTGATTACCACCTTGTTCATTTTACAGCTTTGGTTACTATGCAGACATCCACCAACAAGCCTATCATATAAAAGACCAGTGAGAAAAGGAGGAGGAGGAGGAGGACTGTTGATTCATAAATATCCTTGTTTTGGCTTATAAGACAGCCACAGATGAAGCTGTGCATACAGTTACCTCGCTGAGTGTACACCATGGATCTAGTGTACCACATTGGTCCTGGTTTGATCATGAGCTCCGTGGAATGAGTAGATTGGGTGGCACCTACAACGGAGATGGCAGAGGACTTGTTTGCTACAGGACATCCAAGTAGAGACCTCATATAACAACTCATGTTTTTTTATCCAATGAGATTTATCCACTTTACGGAGAATGATAGCCTCTGCAGTCTGGCCTGTCTTAACACTTACAGTGTTTTACCTTCCTCTTAGTGTGACAAAGCTGCAAAGTGTGATCAGCAAACTAAGAAGATGCAGCACTGACAGAAGAAGGTGTAGGCTTGTACAGCAGGGTTCATCAAGGATGCATCACTGTCTGATGGAGACCAGAAAGTGATGCAACCAATATGTAAATGACAAAAGCAGACATGTGCTAGCATTACATGCATGAAAGGTTGCACGTATGTGCACCTCAGTCCATTGCTACCTCCTTGCTCTTAGGAATCATTGCAGCATAAGACAGCATCCTTGAGGTAACAGAGATAATGCTGCTGGAAAAACTTGAAATTCCTGTCTCCCCAGTGATGGATAACAGTTTCACCAGCTGCGTTGTAAGGTGGAAGAGTAAGGTACTTAATTAGAATGGGGAAAAATGTCAGTCTTTTTGGCTGATTCATTCAGACAGTCCTAACACTTGTTAGGTTGAATTCATGAATGTCATATCATCTTTACATTTCTTGATTTCCTGACTTCTTGGGTCCTACCTGTAAGACAACTGGCAATCCAGCGAGTTATGTAGGGATTTATGCCTAGTTTGGAGAATTTGTCAACAATACTTGAGTGTGGTATTGTATGGAACTTCTTAGTTAGGGCTAGGTATGTGGTATGCACCATTTTCCTTGATACATTGCTTTAGTAACCCTCTCAAAGAAGTCTACCTGGTTAAATAGGCGTGACCTTCCTTTGACAAAACCAAACTGGGATGAGTCCAGTGTCTGTAGGTTGCCATTGTCTCTGATGAGCATTTCAATGATAATTTGTTCCATGGTTTTGCATATTTGACTAGTCAGACTAATGGGTCAGTAGTTTCCAGAGTCAGCTGATGGTCCACCCTTGTGAAGAGGGATAATCATTGTAGTCCTCCATTCAGGTGGTATGTAACCTGCTTTTGAGGTTTAATTGAAAAGTGACTCAGATGGTCCTGATAGGTCATGTTGTTTAGGAGGCAACCTGGGATATTGCCTGGGACCAAAAAGGTTCATTTTTTTGCCTTAGTAAGTGCAGTGGTGTGTGCTGTGGGGTTGGCTGGTAACAAACTTATTCTGTTATAGCAGCAGTCTAATTTATTTAGGTCGGTTTTTGATAAGTTAGTAAAGACCTCATAGCAGTATAGGAGGGTGGATATCAAGTGGGATCATGCAGTTGCCAGTCTAGCTTATTGTGTAACGTAGGTTTTAACCGTGTATAGAGCGTCCAGTTTAGAGTGGATTTTTTGGTGTCAGATAGATGTGCTTATCAAATTTTAGTGAGTCATCTATAGTTACCCTTAGCGGCTTGGTCTGACTGGTAGGTTCGATTTTTGTACCGTTGTTAGATAGTATGACGATAGATTGGGTACTGGGTTTGGAAGATCTATTAGAGAAAATGATGAGCTTGGTCTTATTTGGATTTAGGATGAGTTGGTGGCTGCTGAAGTACTTTTCAATGTCTTGGAATGATGATTGCATTTTGTGTTGAAGTTCTTGTGGGGAGTGGGTGAGCAGATAAGGGAGGAGTCATCTGCATATTGGATGACGGTGGCATATTGCGTGACAGTATGTAGGTTGTTGGTAAACATTATGAAGAGGAGGGGCCCAAGTATGGAGCCTTGTGGTACCCTCGTGGTGACTGGTAATAGTGGGGAAAGGCTGCCCATTTAGTGGCCTGTTGATGGTCGAATAGATAACTGTGAAACCATGTAAGGGGTGAGGTATTGAGAATGTAAGTGGCAAGTTTGCTGAGAAGCAGCTGATGGGACACTGTGTCAAAAGCTTTTGACATATCTAAAAAATGGCTGAGACTAGTTGTCCTTCATTTTTGAGGTGGCGAATAGTTTCTGTAAAGGTTATGAGGGTTGAGTTAGTACTGTGTTTAGGCCTGAAGCCATGCAGAGTGCTGGAGAGTAGCTTGTTGGTAGTGAGGTGATTTATGAGTTGCTAGTGGATACATTTCTCTAGAATTCTGGAAAGGGGGGATAGAATGGCAATGGGACAGTAGTTAGTTATATCTCTAGATGGGCCGCCTTTATGAAGTGGTATGATATGAGACATTTTCCATAATATGGAGACATTTTCCATAATATGGGAATGTATTGTTCAGAGATAGAGCAGTTTATTAGTAATGATATGGGGTAGGCGATGGATGAGGCAGATAGTTGTAGGAATTAGTTTGGAAGTTAATTGGCAGCATTGATATGGGGTAGGTGATGGATGGGGCAGCTAGTTGTAGGTATTAGTTTGAAAGTTAGTTGGCAGCTAAGCAGCGGGATTTTAATTTACATAGGAGGCTTTTTTATGTAGGAAGTTGGAATGGGAATAAAGGAGGAGGAGTCTGCATCATTGCAGATAGAGGAAGGGACAGTGATTGGTGGGATTTTTTTGTTGTCTGCGAGAGAAGTGACAGAGTTGATGATGTGGGAATTGAATTGTGAGGCTAAGGGACAGAGGAGTTAGTAGTGAGGGGGGCAGGGGTAGGGGTTTTACCGGGGTTAAGGAAGTGGTTGATATTCTGCCAGAAGTTTTGTGGATTATGCTAGTATTTTATTGGCAGGTGAGGAAAAAGGTTCTTTTATCCTTGATGATATTTTTCTTAGCATAATTTCTATGTTGTTTGTAAAGGGTGAGATCATTATTTTTGGTCATATGATATAGTGACCAGGCCTTAACTCTTTGTTTCATTAGTTGTTTTGTTTCTTTAGAAAGCCATAGTAGCTGTTTGTTTTTTTGGCAAATTTTTCTGAGGGGGGCAAGATTATTTAATATTTCAAGGAAGTTGTTACTAAACTATTCTTCAGCTAAGTCTAGTTGCAGGTTTTTTAATGGGGACCAATCGCAGTTTTGTAGTAGTAAATTGAAGGATACAAAATGTTCTTTACTATGGGTGTATTTGTATGACATACCGGTTTGGATATGTGTTTTCTTCCTAACTAGAAATGTAGGGGCATGGTCACTTAGTGTGACTGGTAGACAGCCTGTCTGGTACCTGTTGTTTGGTTTGCTGGTTAACATCCAGTCTAGAAGTGATTTTTTATTAGAGTGCTTGGCGATGTGGATGGGGTAGTTAATAATTTGTGTGAAGTTGTATAAGTTTATAAATGAGGTAGGGGAGTTGGAGGAACAGGAGAAACAGTCTAGGTTGAAATCACCATGATGGTTTCTTGGGATAGAGAAAGAATGACCAGTATAGGAGGGATTCTATGCTGTGCAGTTTGTTGCCTGGTGGTAGGTAGATAGCTATGATGTTAATGGATTTGTGAGGATTAATTTGGAGGTGAGTGATAAGGAGTTCAGCATGAGAGGTCTCTGGTGGGGAACAGTTTTGTTTTTCTAGATTAAGTGATTCTTTAAACATAATTGCTATGCCAGACTTTAAACTTGAATGAAATAAACTTCCATAAATATGACTGGTGCTTGGCTAGCCTACAAAAACAGGTATACCTCTCCATAGGCAAGGTGCATAATACTGAGTGAATGTTAAACCTTCCCATCCTTGACCTGCAATTAAATTACATTTTCAGCTTCCACCCCTGGCAGCACTTCTTTTTCAGTATGTCAGACAAACCTATTACCCCCTGTCTTACCTGGAAACATTTTACAACTATAAGCACTTCATTAATTTATTCCTAAAACAAAGCGCTTACACATCTTGTACTTGGTTTAGATAAGACATTTGTATTTTCCATACATAGGTCAGTATTCCTAAGCCCCTGTAGCCTTTCCAAAATGTCTCTAAAAAACAATCACTGCCAAGGTGTGATGTTGCCTCTCTCATTGCCTTTGCTGACTTCCTCAGTCAACTGTGACTAGCCGTACATATCACAGAAGTTTAAGAGAGGTTTCCAGAGTTGTTCGGTAAGTACAAAATCTTCATCATTAATGCACTATTAATATATTTAAAAATGCCCTAGATGTAGGTAGACAATACTGAGGTTTGTGGAAATTTACTTAGAAGCCAATTATTAAGTAATTCTTGTAAACTATTGCTAGGTAATGTATGAAATAGTTATAGCTCAGGACTGCTGTTGCAATGGTAATTTTCCATTTTGTCCATTTTAGTAAATAAACATGCGACAAGGAATAACTAAGGGGAGTTTTGTATAGTATTAGCAGTCAGCATGCACAAAAATAACACATCTTTCTTTAAACAATATTCTGATGTTTTTCATTACTGTTATAATAGCTTGCTACTGTAAAGTGGTGACAGTGTACTAAAAACTTCCCGAGACATCACAACATTATCAGCAGATATTAAAAATGTTCCTATGCACTTCATGGAGGAAGCATTAGGTTAATTATTAAAATATGTATTGGTCAAGACCACTGCTGCTATGGAAACTTTGCAGTTTATTCATTTCAGCAAAGATACATTCAGGTAGGTATGACTCTGGCTAAAACACAAGGACAGCATTACAAATATGTAAGCAATCATTTAAAATGTTTGAATGCTGTTCCTTTTTATTACTACACCTGCTCCATTTCAATTGTAATGAATTGTTTCTGTTTCAAAGTTTCCAAATACATTGTAATTTTATCAGTATATTACCCACAGCACCAAGTCATTTAGGGAGAAATAAACAAGGAACCACTGAAATAAACACACTTTAATGTTCTACAGGAAATGACTGCTATGGAGAATGTTACAGAGGCATACTAAGCGAAGCCCACAAGCAAAACATTTTTCCTGGTTAGGAAGACGGGGAAGAAAGCATTTCACATCAATTAAATTTAAAGTAATTAGTACTGTTGCTATGTAATGTAACAACATAATAAGTGCATACAGTACTCATCCAAATAAGTAACCCATGCTATACATTTTTATTTATTTTTTTATTTTTTGCTGATTGGAATGGAGGGGGAGGAAGAAAATATTCCTAACTGCATTTTTAGTTAAGATACAAAGTAAAATGTGTGATTGCCAGTCATGACAATGAAAGGTAGATTGGGAGGTGGGCTACTTCATAATACATGCATTTTTTACTGCACTCGTCAATATACTACCAGTCATAAGAACAAAAAAATAGATATATAAAACTGCAGGTGACGCTGTATTTTGTAAATGACAACACAAGGGCTTTCACTAAAGGTATTTTCTCTTTTTTGTCTTCTTCAGTAACACAAAAGGGAGATTGCAGCCTCTTTCACAGGAAAATGGTGAGGCTGGTTCACTTAACCCTGTAAGTAATGCTTCTGATCAGCAAATAAATTATTAACAATTAGTGATAAAATATATTTTTTTTATAAAAGTACTGCTTTATTATGCTAAATATGTTGCATATTACTGTTACACTAAATAGTGCACTGCAATATTTAAAACATGTAAATCATGCACTGACATGGTACAATATAGTTTACTAACTACACCTAGAATACCACATTAGATTAATACACCGGATCACAATTTGGTATCATCACAGTATTCCAAAATAATACTGATATAATTTAATCCTGTAATATGAAAGCTACTACTTTCCACTACTTAAAACTGTTTTCTTCTTTTGCAGATCTAACGGAACCTGGGCTGGGGCAGCTGTGCTGCAGTCAACACAGATGAGGGTGGAAGTGCTACCCCCTGCCCTCACAGGCATGCTTCACAGAGTAGGAGTGGTGACTGCTCCTTTGTTTCAGACTGTGGTGCCGCAGCCTGGACACCCAACATCAGCAGGAGCTTCAGGAACAGGTCAAGGGTGCAGTAGACAGAGCTGTGGAGAGGTGGTGGGGCCCATATGAAAGCCTTCTCTGGCTGGTGCAAGACCGACCTAGTCAGCTCTGGCCATTAAGCCAAAGAGGCCTGAACCCACTCTCACCACCAGGGTCTCCCTACCTAAGCTCCTTTCGACACTGCTCCTTATGAGGGTCTTAAGGCCAGGTTGAGACAGGAGGTAGGCACAAGTCCCCATTATCTGCGCACCCAACCTTTTGTATCAGATCCTCCCCATCACTATTTGTCATCCCCTTTTTATCTGTCCTCCCTTCCATTTGTGAAGCCAGCTTACTTAGGCCCTTGAGCCGATAACCTAGTACCTACCTATGAACTATCTGCCCCTGTCTGTCTTGCCTGAGGTTATGTTTATTGTGAATACCCTCACCTCTTTCCTAAGCTTCATTCATTCCCTTACTGCCCTACCTCCATTCCAAATCTAACCATTATGTACTTAAGGAAAAGGGTGTCTACCCCACCAAACAAACTTCCCTCCTACCTCCTCCAGCTAAACCATCTGATGCCATCCTAATATATTTATCTTGTCTTCTTCCATTTTTCTTAGTTTTCTATCCACCTCCATTCCATACATCTAAAAAATATAGAGCAGCATCCATAAAAGGTCCCCAGCAAAGTAAGACAACTGGCAAAGCTGCACTGAGCCCAAACATGTGTAGGTTCTTATCATATAGTCTTGCAACATTTGTACAGAGCATTGCTGGCAGTCAAATAAGGTATGTTACTGAGGAAGCTAGGGAGCAGTTACCCACATGTCTAAAAGATACACACATTCTTACATACTTTGCAGCTGACTTTACTCAGTTTGTGCAAGTCATTGGGAATTTTGGGGTATGCTTTGCAGGTGTGAAAATCAGTGCCATTTGTTTGCACATTGGTCTTTTACATCCAGGCAAAGGGCAGATTTCACACATTATCTCACAGGGTTGTGTAAAGCAGGGTTTATGAATACCACTATATGTCTTACACCTCCTATGGTAAGCATTGTACTTTCACCACAACTGTGAATATCACAATGGTTACAACAGTCACAGTCCTCTTTGCACATTTACCCACCACTAAAGAGATGCATGCTGCCAATATAAACAGCCTTTACAAAAATAAGCATTTTTACATCTTGTAATGTTTTTCAGAGCTTTAATAGTTTTCCTGGGTGAAAACAATGCAGGATTTACAATAGTACACTACTTGTAAGCGGTACTAAAATGCTCTTTAGAGGATGTTTTACCTCGTATCATCCATGAGGACTGATTATTCATTGTTTTACTTTTTATTTTCCTTTTAATAACATCATCTAAAATACCTGCAGCCTCTTCTACCTTATGCAGAAAACCAGAGAGTACACTAGCTACCTATAAGCCAGTTATGCCCCAGCCTACTATAAAAGAATTAACATTTCATTTAACCACAGAATTAACTATTACCTTATGAGGAATACTACTGGATGCCTTGGCCAAATCGATGTAGACAACCAGCCTTGATACACAGATCTATTTCCTTATTAACCAGATCATAAAAATCAATTTGGTTTGTCACAGTTGATCTCTTTTTGATAAAACTTTGCTGACTACATGTCCAAATTGTAATTAATTTACCCTTTTTGTACAAAACTGACATCAAACACCTTTCAAACAAAACTTTTACCTAAAATGTAGTTACACTGATACAATGGTAGTTGTCAATTACCCCCTTTCTGTACTAGTACAACATTACCAAGTTTACAACTTCTAGGTGCAAATTCATTCTGTATTAAAGGGTTAAGATAGCACAGTAGACTCCCTCTTATCCAACCTCTCTTCAACCGTCCTCCAAATTTCTGCCGTCGTCCTAGCAAAACACAACAGAGAAGAACAGCACTTCTGCCTCCTCTGTGCTAAATAATGACAGACATTTGTGATTTAGACTTCATATTCATTAATAAATGCACACTAACACAAATCCTGTTATTCTAGCCGATTTGTAACCTATAAATATTATTTTTTATGCTTTTTCTGACTACAGCTGGCACAGTGGTTAAGGTGTTTACTTTATAGATACAAGGTGTGGGTATGATTCTCACATGGGGTAACTGGCTAGGCTTAAAATGACCCATAAGGGCAGTTTTCTAGTACTGATCTATGAACCGGCCATTTGTTTCTCCAGCCTAAGGTCCCGTCCCAGTGAGACTGGTTACGAGGGAGTCTACTGGAGTTACTAATGAACTATAAAATTTGTGAATAGCATTTTACTCCAAATGTCTGAAATAAAAAATAAACAAACAAAGTAAAACAGGCAACCACAGCCTTGCTCCATTAACATACATATCATGCCCAATTTTATTATCAATAACATGGTTAGTGGTATTAAAATTATATATTAAACAGAGTAAATAATGCAAAAACGTTGAGAGAATAAAGGATACATTTAGTAAAGCATTAAATTAATATTCTGCATGCTGATGGCATGGTATTCTTTCACAGTAACAGACATCCTTTAGTTATGTCTTTCTCTCTCTCTCTCTTCTAAATGTCCTGCGTCCAGTTCAGAAGATCTACAGAGCAGTGGAACTAACTGATTGTTTTATTTATGCATTTAATCCAAGGATAAATGGGCTGGTCTTTTCATTTGTAACTTAGACACAATGCAGGTTACTAAATGAAGCAAACATTATGGACTTGATGTAATGTTATATCATCATTGTTTACATCCATCCATCTCATTCATAAGATTGATTGTCATACATAGCATCCACATCAGCATCCACAGAGCTCTCCCAAGCTCAAACTCCACTTCTTGATGGTGCAATGTTTCATGCTTCCCTCTCTCCAGCTCAAGTTTGTCTTAGAGCTATGTAAACAACCATATATAAGGCTTGACCTAAATAAAGAAATCCCATAGGGCTCAGCAGGATTTAAAAAAATTTCTCTAAGATGGTAATTTGAGATGATAAAGAGAAAGTGGGTGGGTATGCTGACATGGACATATGTGGATCGTGAAGATCTAATGTTAAATACAAATCATGTGTATCTTGAGTGGATTTATAACATAATACTAAGAAGAATGAAGGATCCAAAAGATGAAATGGATCTAGAGATCACAACCAGCTTACAATGTCTAGCAGTGAAGTTCTTGTCACTGCAGCACAAATGTCACCCACAGAAGAGTTCCAAAACTGACAACACTGGACTAACACTTGTGGTATGAACCTTAGGCTTACCTTTCAACATTTAGTTGCATTTAGAGTAACAAAGGGTAACAAATTCAGGCAGCCAACTGGAAAGTGACAGACACCTGTTGGCCATGTCTAGATTGAATGAATGAAAACTGTGTAGATACACCTTTTAGTTCACTGTCAGTGTTTGGACAATGCAATGTCTAGTATCTTTTAATAGAAAAAGTGAAGAAAGAAAACTATTACATTGATGTGGTTGCAAATTGAATCACACATTACTTTCAGCATAAATGCTAGATTAAATTTTAGGAAGATTCTATGTTTACAAAATACTAGGTAAGGAGAGAGAAGTCATTAGTCTGACAGTTAGTAAAGAGGATTAAAAATCTAAACTGTTGATGACATGCTTCCCGTATTGAAAGGTACAAGGTTCAATTCCTTCCACCTCCATTGTCTGTTTTGTGACTCCGAGGAAGCCACTTAATCAGACAGTGCTCCAGAGCTGCCCCTAAAAAGGGACAATTGTGTCCAGTGGACTTACCTGCAATAACGGTAGATTAAATAGGATAAAAAAGATGAAGATTTGAAGACTGAACACTCCTCTGTCAGAAGTAATGGCCACTACAAAAAAACAATTCTTTCCATATCAAGAATTTAGGGTCACCTCTGGCTTTAAACTCAGATGGTGGCACAGTTAATTTTTCTATAAAATTAATGAGGTCCCATGACAGACCAGGTTATTTAAATAGTGGCAACAACAGAAAAACAACTATCAGAAAAATCAAAAAAAAAACTTTCAGATAAGCTAGAGAGAAGGTATCTGATAAAAGTGATGGTTGCTAAATGAACCTTTGGGTTGAATACTTGGATCTACTGTCAAATAAAGCTAGCAGAAAGTACAGAACAGCTGGTGTAGGTCTGTATAAGGATTAATGACGTATTGTTCTACCCATTAGGAATGTTTTGTCCACTTTCCTTTGAAGTCCTTCCTAGTAGTGAGTTTTTGGCTGCAGTAAGGATTTGACGACCTTAATTAGGCATGTTGGGTCCCTAGCCATTAACGGAATTAGAGAAGACACGCAGCTATTTTTTTTTCGGACAGAAGATCCAATTGAGGCTTCCAGGAATGATAAGATACTAGAACCCTCTGTGAAAAGAGGCTTCTTTCTTAGGAAAGTATGCAGAAGTGGAAAACATAGCTATAGGGGTCAGCAAGGAGCTATGATAAAAAACTTTGCTTTGTTCAGTTTTGCTTTGTGAATTTTCTATAAAAGTTCAGGGACCACTAATGGATTACAGTACTCCTGGTCCCAGGTAAAAGATTACGGAAAAGAAGCTGCTCCAGTTGGTGTTGGTCAAGGATGCAAACAGGTCACATCAAGGCCCTCTCCAATGGTAAAATATGTGGGTCATCATTAGATTGAACGATTATTCATGACACAGCTCTAAACAATATTGAGCTTGTCCTTGGATGTGCATTCCTGACCTATTCTCAAAGCAAACCAATCAGCACTAGATTCACATTCCAACATGTACATGAACCACGGAATAACCAGCCAATCACAGATGCTCAACACCACAAATTAGAAATAACATTAAACCATGAAGCATAGATGTTTATTCTGTGAAATTCTTAAATGGAAAATTAGCAACCAACATGAAGGAGGCACACAGAATCAATATAATGGAACCATACCATACCAGTTTATGTGGTTTCATTATAATTGTTTCATGTCTCTTTCTCTCTCTCTCTTACATGTTGGTTGGTCCTTCTAGGGACAGTTCTTTTGTGAAGGAGGTTTGCAACCTAGACTATGGGCACATTCTTCAGATAGGAATGGAAATCATGAACGTATATGGAAAATGGCTGTCGAGGTAGATAAAGGGAATATTGTAGACTCCAGATATGGATTCCTTATCCATTTGTCCTGCATAATAGCCTGCCATGCTTATAAATGTAGGAATATTCAACCCCCCCCCCCAACTACCCAAGAAGTAGACATTCAGGCAAGTCCTTAAAAACTGTGTAGCAGGCTTTCAAAATGAGGGCAAAGCAATCCCTAATTTCAGACTCATTCTGCCACTAAGATGGCATCCATTTAAGAAACTCCTGGATCTGACTGCTGCTTGGAAGGTTGCTGTTGGGCCTTTTTGAAACACAAGTTCCCCACACCATTCTGATTTCCCCAGAAATGTTCTCTCAGTACAGAACATGACACCTACAGTACTGAGTGCTTTGCCTTTGTGTTCACCTTTGTGCAACCTGTCCTTCACTTGGGGTCAAAGCAGGGAAGACGCATCATATGAAGTATAAGTGAAAGATGCCTTAACCATGTTCACAAAGTTCAATGCTTCAAGCAGGCTTGCCTGTCATTGCATCATCAAATTGTAAATCAGTTTCATGGACAGCATTGAATTGCCAACCACTGTCAATAACTGCAACTCCAGTTTTCAGTGTATTTAGTGAGACACTCTGCAAGGTCACACTTAAAATACATTGTTTGAGCCAGGTAATTAAGTACCCTAATGCAGAGTGTACCTAGGGGCATAAATGTATTATCCAGATCAATCCATGTTCCAGGAATCTTCATCCAGAGAATGGATCACACCTCCTTCCTCTTAAGGCTCCATCTTAATGGCTGATACCACCACTATGGAGTCAGCCAAGAAAGTTCTACTTCAAAAGCCTGTCTCTTTAGGCTTTTGTCCATTAACAATCCAATCATTATGTTACTAAGAGGGACAACCCAATATGCAGATATGGCAGAAAAGACAGCCTCATGTAATGTCTATTCCATGTCAAAGCCTTGGTCAATTTGCCATGATTCCCTCTGATACTTCTCAGAAATTGGGTAACTGGGAGGAGACTGAGGGAAGCCTCCCCTTCATCCTTACCAATGCCCATTGTGGGGAGGACTGACATGAAGTCCAGATGCTGCCTACTGCATCTTCTATTCCCTGGTACTCTTGTAGGGAAGGTGATGAGTTTAGTATTTGCTACAACATTAGCTTTGGAAGAGAAAGAAATAAATTAATACTCAAAGATCTTACAAGTCAATGGAGAAGGGGAGGCTTGAGGACGACAGGGCAACTAGGGATGCTGACAGGGATTCCCTCCTTCCCTTCTAAATCTAGAATTATCCCCCACTAAAGTAGATCAGTGACCCGACCTATCTCCAGAGGAGGTAGCAATCTCTGCAGTGTCCCAGAGGCGGTAGCAGTCTCTGCAGTGTCCCATATTAGAGTTCTGTATCTTACCCAACCCTTCTCCTAGGAGAAGACTGAGCATTTTTGTTTGGAGTATGAGATATTGAGATTACTGTCATCAACTCCTTCATCCTTCATGTCTGTTAAATGAACTATAAATTAATTTTGCTCACAATTGCCACACTTCTTAAAACCTGAAGCCTTTTCTGACTTCTATGTCAACAATGCTAGCTGAAGTAAAGTTATGTTAACACTTAATAACCAAATAATTACAGCTGGTTACAGGCCTAAGCCAAAAATATCTTGCTTAGGCAGGAGTGGGAGAAGAAAGAAATATTTTCTAACAATTTTAACCACTGGAAATTAATATTCTAATAGTGCTATATCTTTGGTCATTGAATGCAAACAGGTTTCTCTGACTATGAAGAGATCAAGGGAGCACTGGGCTATACAGGCATGAACTGCTGTGGTTTTGTTATTCTCACTTCTTGCATTACTATGGAGTATTTTAAGACCTAGGTGGTTGAAGAGGTAAGCCTGCTGATGTTTCAGGATGTGTGGCAGCTGGTTTGGTGAGGTCTGGGGGTTAAAAGAGTTGGTCCGGGACTTGTGCTGTGGCTCTTGCATTAAGTACTGAGTTCGACAGCTGGTGTAACTAGTTAGGTAGGGGTTCCCATTGTATTCAGATTGTGTTGAGTGCCTGTGTTGTCAGAAGAGTATGAGTCTGTATACTACTGTCAGCAATCCAGTCCCATGGAAAACAAATATTTTACACTGGGCCTGGTATTCATGTCCCTTATGTTCAGAGGTAGCTTATAAATACCTGGCCATCAATATCTTATTTGGATGCAGGACATTGTTATTCTTTTGGGAAAACATGGCTAGGCTTAGAAAGATCCTCCTGGGTTGTTAGCCTAGTAACAGTATGAATCTATGGGATATAAATATATATATATACCCTCCCAGTATTACTGTCCAGTTAGCAATGTGGCTATTGAAGAGACATTTATATTTGGACTTGACTTTATATATGATTTTGGATAAAGGTGTTCTAACATCACATCATCTAGAGTAGATATTAGAGAATCAGTTTATAGCCAGTACAAAGTAATTATATGTATATGTGTATATATATATACATATATATATATATATATATATATATATATATATATATATATATATATATATATATACACTGAATGGAAACACCAACAAGCTAGGGAAACAAAGCAACTGGCATATATGGTGATTTTACTCTCGAGAGATTTCCCATCCATCCGTCCAGACTAAGTTTGAAGATGGTCAGGAAAGGGCTCTGTTTCACGTGAATAGGAAGTCTATTCCAGAGGAGGGGCAGTCACTGTGACACATTTCTGTCTCTTCTGCATAATCTATGTATGTCAGAGATCAGGTTTAGATCTTTGGAATGGGTAACCCTCATGCAGTAAGTTTTGCAGATATGCAACATTTCCATCAGGGCTGGTTCAGACACAGATTACCCCTCAGTAATCGGTAGCAAACTGAATGCAGTGATAGGGCTTTTAATCAGTCCACGTATGCATGTTAGTAATACCCTATATTTGTTTGGTGAGAAACCTCTGAGGACACGCCAACTGCTGCAGGTGCCTGGTGAGGTACATACCGGGTCTATATTATATCCTCGAATGCTTAAAAAAGCGAATGCTGATTGATCAAACTTATTTTCACGAAACTGCAAAATATCGAAGCAGCAGAAACTCAAATGTTTTCCTAGGGAAAGAATTTGGTTGTCCGTTTCTGTTGCTTCGGTATTTTCAGTGTTATGGTGGAAAGTTACCTGTCGGATTCAGGTAAGTGTGCGATTGTGTGGATGTGAGTGTAAGGTTGAGTTAGGGTTAGGGCTCGGGTTAGGTGTGTGTGCGATTGAGTGGACATGAGGGTTAGGGCGGATTTAAGTGAGTTAGGGTTAGGGAGCGGGTGAGGTGAGTGTGCGATAGTGACGGACATTAGGGTTAGGGTTTGGGTTAAGGTAAGTGGGTAGTTAGTGGTGTGTGCATAGTTTAGTGTAGGGTTAGGTATCAGATTTTAGGTGTATGTGTGTGGATTTCTGTTTCTTTGGTGTGCTTGTGTTGTGTGCATGTGTTTTGGATCCCAGGGAAAAAAATCGCTGATCTGACAGTTCGAGATTGTAAGCTTTTGCTTAAATTATGTCGATCAATCAGCGTTCACTTTTTTAAGCGTTCGATGATATAATATAGACCCCATTCCAAAGGGTGCACTGTATTAGATTACTTGTGTGATGAGGACTGAGCACAATGGTACTATGACATCCCTAGATTTGGATGCCATGCTCTTTAATGATGATAGTCTGATATTTTATAAGGATTATTATGTATTCTTTATTACTTGTATAATTTGTATGTATAGACCATGCTCTCTAGGTCTATTTTGCAAAAGTACCTTGCCCATTAGGTTTAACAAGGTTAGAAATGTATAGCTGTAAAACAAAGTAATAATGTTTAACACAATACCAGCATATAAACAAAAGAAGATTATGTATACATTTAAAAGTTCATTACATTTTTCAATGAGCGAAAGATAATCATGTTATTACAGGATGACAGAATTGTGGCCATCACCACATTTACTTATAATATGCACTGATACAAAATTTAGGTTGCAGAAAAGTGGAGATTATCACAGTTCATGTGTGTTTATTAATGGAAAGTTGATGCTCTTGAAAAAAAACTAACAAAGGATGGAGTAGCCAGAAGCAGCTACATTTATCCTTCCATTAGCAGTGCAATGCTAAATGGTCACAAATTGTAAAGGAGTCCTAGTTAAACACCTAATGTGAGTGAGTGAGTGAGTGAGTGAGTGAGTGAGTGAGTGAGTGAGTGAGTGAGTGAGTGAGTGAGTGAGTGTGTGAGTGTGTGAGTGAGTGAGTGTGTGAGTGAGTGAGTGAGTGAGTGTGTGTGTGTGTGTGTGTGTGAGTGAGTGAGTGTGAGTGTGTGTGTGTGTGTGTAAGAGTTTGCGTGTGTGTGTGTGTATGTGTGTGAGATGTGTGTGTGTGTGTGTGTGTGTGTGTGTGTGTGTGTGTGTGTGTGTGTGTGTGTGTGTGTGAGTGAGTATGTGTGTTTGTGTCTATACAGACCAAAATGATTTTGGAAGGAAAAGGATCATCTAAAAACAGTGAAGATGATCCTAGTTACATAAAATCAGGTATGAAAAATCCTTATCACCTTCATTGTTCATAGAGTTAAAACTCAGAATGCAATTCTTATGGCCTAGTTTCAATTAGCAGCTTGTCCACTGGAGGAAATAGCCGAGAAGAATGGGAATCAACGGCTTGACTGAGGCAGAATGGACATCTAGCAGAGCAAGGGCTGGGGCTGCATTCCTAGCCAACACTACATTCTTCAGAGCTGACAAAAACACAAAAGTGCATGCAGTACTGGGGTCAGCACTGGGACATATACATATCTAAAGCTGCTGCACATGTTACAGGGCACAGCAGGAAAATCCCATGACTGCCTAAATGGTATCTTTGATAAGGAACTGACAGTTGATACAGGCACCAAAGAGAAAAAAAATGGAGAAGGAAAATTAATGGGCTGTGATGTGCCATACACTTAAGTTACTAAAACCAACAAGGTGGAGCATGAGAGGTTTGTAAAATGGAAGAAAGAATGCAAGAAACAAAATTAGCAGTTCAGAGTTATTTGTCTATGAAACAGCAGAACCACAAACAGTTCCATGTCTGGGATACAAGCCACAGTTGTTACAAGAAGAAAGGTGCAAGACGGAAATACTGTGAAAACTATAAGCGAGCAAAGCAAAGAAACAAAAGGGAAACCAAGTCCGAAGAGATGACAATATGCCCTTGGCAAACATGATATACTTATGAGTGTTGTAGCAACCCTACTGACACATCTAGCTTTCCTTTACAAAATCTTCATCCAAGCCAAAGAACGCCCACATTCTGAGCAGCCGCTTTCCATTGGCTGCACATCGCTGCAGCAAAAGACAACCAACAGCATCGGGTACATTGTACAGTTCTGAATGATATTACTCAGTTTTCAGGACAAAAACATATAAGCTAAATGTCCTCTAAACAAAAATAAGATAAAATGTTACAGCACAGAAAGCCGTTTTATTGCAGAATATAAATTATACAAGTTCCTAGAGTTGTACTGGTATCAAAACAAAGTTATTCTGAGAAAGGACAAGCAAATGTTGTGATGCTGAATAATCAATCTATAATAACTTCCAGATTCATTATGTTCCTTAATAATAAGTTGGAAGAGCTAAGAACCATTCTCTCAAAAGAGAATTCTAGGTAAAGGGCTGAATATGCAACTGTTTAATGAACTCTGCAGACATGCAGTTAGAGGTTAACTAGTTCCTCTATTGGGTATGTATACAGAAGTGCATATTTGCATGAGTCAGAAAAGGATGGTCTACAGAAGAATGAAGAGACTAATAGTTGACTGTGTGGTAGACAAAAGGTGCTATTTAGGTTTTACAAACTAATGGCAAAGAGGGATTTTAAAAGCATAATAAAATGCCTGCCAGGCTTGCAGATGAGAAAGCATGTAAAATTAGAGAAGGATGCATTGTGACACCTGAAATATAAACTGCTTGTTTATCAGAGAACCAAATTAACTGTGCCATCTGAATTAAAAGAAGAGGCCTGAATTAGTGAAACAGAGTACAGCCCGAGTGCACTTGTGACTGACTACCTCATGTTGTGATTTACAAATTATGGAACAGAGAATGATAAAACCTTCAGTCTGCAAAAAAAAAAAAAAAAAGGTAGAATGGGAAATGAAGCTTAGTGTGTCAGATTTCTCATATTTTAAGTACTTTTCAAATGGAGAGCTCCCTGGCAACAAGCTATGTTGCCCACCTGCCATTCTAACAGATGATGAAACAGCCCAAAAGTTGTCCTTTTAACAAATAAATCCAATTAAGGATATAGTAAGTAATTACAAAATAACAGCTGAAGTGTGTTTTCCAATGCTGCGCCATGATTTTAAAGTGGGAATATGCTTTTTTTTGTTGATTTTGTTATATTCAACAACCGTGGCAACAGCTGATTGTAAAAAGGATAGTAAATCCAATGCATCTCATTTTAACATTTGTAAACGGAGATGAAAAAAAAAAAAACTAAGAAAGAAATGGATGCCTTTGTCTAATTAATGAACTTAAAAACTCTCTCCCACACTGATGGCCTGGATTAAAACTACCAGTTTGGTGCAGACAGTTACATATAAATGAACCATATGGCCACCATGGATTGCTGACAGGTCTGAGTTTGACCTTCAGAATCACCAGGGATCGCATTATTACACACATCAAGATATTACTGATGACTCAGTTGTACACATTTGACATATTGCAGGGAATAATTTATGGTCAATACTATATAATAAGTTCTTTCATACTCAAAAAAGTGAAAAATATAATAAAGGTCACAAGACAAAATGCAGAGGGATTTATAAAAGTAAAGTACACATGGGAGTGCATATGTAGCAAAAATGTTCTGCTTAATGCGCTTCTACTGTTCTACTGAAATCCTAAGTGCCTGCAAATGAGATAACACATACCATTACACATAGCTGCAGTACTGTCACTTAGAGGTCACAACATTAACAGAGATGGATACAGGTTACAAAACTAATTCAAATGTTACAGGTTACAAAATTAACTCAAATGTTACAGGTTACAAAGTTAACTGAAATGGTTACAGGTGACAAAATTAACTCAAATGGTTTCATATTTCTAAATAGCTCTTTTAATGGTTGTTCTGTTGTTCATTACATACAACCAAAGGACAAGATTCTTAAAACTGCACAAACAAAATGGTATCTCTATTCCATGGTAGAACTAACTGTATTATTTTTGTTGTCAATAGTAGGGAATACATTTACATTTCACAGCTCCAACATTACAAAGACAATGTCCCAGATGGCATAAAACAGAATTTAATGTACACACCAAATTGCATGTTGGGACAGTTTTGTTATGCACTATAAAACAACATCAAACAACAATTTGGTATGTTGTGGTACTGCACATGCAAATTTAAAAACTGCCTCTCTATTTCTATACAAAGAAACATCCCTGTAAAAATACAAAATGCACAGAGTTTAAATGAATAGTACTCAAATGTTTTCCACATTTCTCAGCAAGACACACCCTTATCCTTTAGTAAAATAATGTTGTTTCTTCTGTTCCTTGGAGTTGTAACATGAATTTCTTGGCTTCTTCTTTCTTTTCTAGCAAAGTCACACACTACTGTCACTATCTGCCTCTCAATCGTGATTTTCTGAGAAGGTTTCATGGAAAATCCTTCACAGTCAAAGCCTCAGTATAAGAAATTACATTCTACCAGTTCATGACAGTAAAGTGATTTAGAATCCCACTGTAGTAGCAGATATCACTTGTTTGACTATATGTTTGAATACAGTTGGCTTGTAGTCAGGGCTTTATCCTTTTATGCCACACAGCGATGGATAAGCACTTTGAATATCTGCCCACACATTTGGACAACTTAACCAAGTATCAGCCTGCCCAGAAAGAAATGTTGTACAGATTAGGATACACACAATGATGACAGTAACGGTGCTTTCCAACAAGATGGAAAGGCAACTAGAGTTTTGATACTGATCTGCCCACAAGCAACACACTGGTTCTCTGGCTGGCAGTCTAATGATTAGTACTTGGGGTTTTGATAACTAAATAGGGTTCTTTCCCAATAAATGCTGCTCTTCAGGATAAGTGTCTAATGAAGCCTCACCAGTAGCATCAGTGACACAACGCAGTGCTCAGCCAGAATAGAAATATCACCGTGATCTGTCACATTAACTGCAATGAAAGATGACTTTGTTCAGCCTTTTGGACACAATAGTATATGAGTGGTTAACAATCCTTCCTCACAGTTCTTTTGGTCTAGTATTCAAGTCTTGACATGTGATCACTGTCTGAGAGTGGAGTCTGCATGTTTTTTCTTCCAGGTACTTTAGTTTCGTTCATTATTTTCAAAACATACAGGATAAATGACTTCTGTAACCTCTCCACAAATAATTAATTTAACCTTACCCTTATGTCCAAGTAGGTCATGCCTGAAAAGGTTCCATGAAAGACCATCTCAATTACCTGGCTAACAAATAAATGAAACTTTTCTCTATCAAGGTAAATAGCCAAGATACTGTGAAGAGAGACGTGCAGTTCTTTCCACTAATGGTATTCTTGTCTGTGTTTTGGTCACATGTCAGTGGCTAAAAAATCTTTCTGCATTCTGCTTCCAACAGTGTCTAAACTGATACATCAGGTTAGCATCACAGAAGCAAAATGGAAGGAGTTGCTTTAACATAAGAAGCAGGAAGGTATGCAAGAAGCAAAAGTGCTACATTAAAAAGAGAAATAGTGTGATACAGAATTCTTATCTGACATAGCCAACAAATGAAAAGAGGTTCATTACAAGGAAAGCGGACAGCATAATCGGTAATTCAGCAACAGAAATTCTGGGGTCTACTCCAATCTTCTAAATAAACTACTTCATCACTAAGGTGGAGGCTATTCTCTTGGAAGTTCTTGTATAGAACCTTTATCACACCACATAACGCTGAACTGATGTTTAATAAAGACGTAGGATGCTATAGATGTAAACTAAATGTTAAAGCTGACTGGCAGCATATGTTTTACAGTTGTATAAAACTTAAAACATACTGAAATAATATGAATTCTCTATTACAGTCTGTTTTAATGATAAATTTATGCTGACCAAATCTCTTATTTTATTTAATACACCTATTCCCACATGTGTCACGAAAATAGGATACCTGCTTTTATGGAGTATCTTAACGTTACAAGAAAGGTCATCACCAAGAACTGGAAGAATCAGATGACTCCTACTATGACAGAATTTGTACACTTTGCAACTAAAGTTCATTATCTTGAACTTGTCAAGATCAAGACAACAACATCTAGAATCACCTCTTCATATGGTTGAAATTCAATGAACTGCTGGGTAAACAGATTTTAATAATTAACCAACTACTACTCATCACATTTCTTTTTCTGTTTAAAAAGCTTTGTTTTGTAGTAGACACCACTGTAAATAGTTATTTTAGTTGCTGTTTATCACTGTTCTTATAGACATGTGTGAAGATTGAGGAAAGATGGGCGAAGGCTGCCAGCCTAGTCAAACAGAATTTGATACATAATTCTATCATTAGTATATATAAATGTAAAATACATGCTTGTGTTCTTAAATAAAAGGAAACACTGTAAAATATGAACTTCAAGATTGTTGCAACATTGCCATCTGCTGTAAAGAAAACCAAGCCAAGCATTTCAAATGGTCTTTGAAGTTACAATTATCTAAAAAGTGGTTCCGAAGCGGCTGGCTAAACACATTCTTTCTATTAACTTAAGGAATAATTGTTAGAGTATACATGTGAAATGTCTTTTATTGATGTAGTTTCCTGAGCAGGTGTTAGATTGCTAAATAATGCAGTTTGTGACCAGGGAACTCCAGACTAAGTGTCAAAATGATGTCATGTGTATGCTGGGAAAACCTAAGTGTCAAAATGATGTAATCTGGGAGGGCCTTAGCAGAGCTGTTTGTCCGTGTAACTATTGTTGAGAGAGAGACTGTAAGCATTTCTGTCTTGGACCATCAACCCCAGCACTGCTTATGCTGTTTATGTATGTAAGTAGGATTGTAGCACTGTGTTTTCTCTTAAGAATAGCTAAAGATTAGAAAGTTAGATTGTGTTTTTCTTTGACATCAGACCTGTCCTACTGTATTATTTTAAGTTTCTGTGTGATCTCTGAACTCTTAGATATCTCTGTGGTGAGGTAGTATTGTCTTGTGTTTTAATTATTTATTATTAAATATTTTTAAAACCTTTACCTGTGGCTGGTTTATGTATTGATAAGTAGGCTCTACAGTACATTGCATATTTATAGAGTTTATTGTAATAAGCCACTCTAATAAGCCTTAGACTGAATAGTCACATTACCAAATGGATAATAATATTGCACAGTAATAATTAGACACCCTTTTAAGGGCCTTTGGGTAGCTGATAATTATTATCTGGTGGTGGTAGTAATTACTACCGTATAGTCTGGGTAAAGGGGCACAGCTAGAGAATCTGTGTCAGCCTTTCCCAGGAGTGTCTGTGAAGTTGTAAAAATACTTATCTCAAAGTGTGGGTGTGTGTCAGCTACCAGGGCACTGACACGAGGCACTGGTTGGACAGACAGGGTACTGGTGGTTATCTTGCCAGCTAGGCTGAGATCTGGATCCTATAGCTGTGCCAGTAGGGAGTCTTACTGGGGACCTTGGGAGCAAGGGAGCAACCAGCCGCAGACTGGCTGTCATATCTGTGTGCACTTAAGGGAAATTGTACTTTACTGTGTGTATTTGTTATCCTTTTCTCTTCTATGAAATGACCTCCCTGGTGTTAGTGGTGAGGATTGAGGCTCCTTGATTGCTGGGCCAAGGCACAGTCATCACAACATGTATATTTGTTTTATAATATTCTTATTATCATATATTAATAAAATTTTCAATAAAATCAAATGAGAAGAAAAAAAAGGAAATGCTGGGGTCTAAGGAAAGCAAAGCAGTCACTTCAAGCAGGTTGAATACCTTTTATTGTCCTTTGCTGGTCATTTCATAGTATTCTCTGAGAAAGGGTACTTAACAGAGAAGAGAATAATGATGCATTGTAGAATTACTTAGAGCTAGGGATAGAAGCCACACCCACAGTCTGCTGAAGGGGATATCAGACTCTGTCACTTAACATCCATCACATTGAACCTGTAGGCAGTATACCATTAACAATAGGAAAAGACCTGCTGAAACTAGGTTATAAGAAAACATTTTTTCAGTGATTGTTGATAAGTAGTAAAATATAGTTTCCAGACAATTAATTTAATCTTCTTAAATACACAAAAAATAAACTGAAACACTTCTACAGCTGCTCAAAACATTAACAATCAAAGGACATGAACTATAAACTGAAACCACACTCACTACAATTCCAGTCTCACACAGACCTACCACGACAGCAAACCAAAAACATAATCACACAAAAACATACTCGGAGGCTCTAAATAAAGATCTGCCTAAGCAGCAGAGACCTCCAAAGCAGACACCCAAGCAACCGCTACCCCAAAACAAAACACGTGCAACACATATCTCACAAAGCCAGTGTGCCGAACAGTCACAGCCCTTAAGGCTAAACAACACACCTGATACACTTGTAATAGGTGACTCTATTGTCAGGCACACTGACGTCCCGCTCACCAGGCTGAACAAGGAGAAGGTCACAGTGAGCAGTCTGTCGGCCGCTAGGATCCGCCACATAACACAAGCACCCAGGTCACTCCAAGGCAAGTACAAATATGACTCAGTCATTGTCCATGCTGGTGTGAATGACCTGAGATGTACCTCCCTGGGCTACATGAAAAGAGACATAGAGGAGTTCTCTGAGCATGTAGCCCAGGCCGGTATGACCCTGACCTTGAGTAGCATCTTACCCTCACCAAGAATGATGCCACAATATGAAGACAAGATGATCAATTTGAACAATTGGCTTAAGTATTGGTGTCATTCAAAGGGGATCCAATGCCTGTCAGCCTGGGATGATATGCTCGACAAGCCACGATGCTTCACTAGGGACGGCTTGCACCTGTCACCCCTGGGCTTTCGGATATTGGCAAAGGCTCTTGCTACCCCCATAATGCCTTTTTTAGGCAAGGATCAAAAGACAAACCCACCTCCATAGGTATCACAAGGGATAAGGAACTAAGAGTAATGCTATTCAACGCCAGAAGTCTAAACCTCAAGATGCACGCACTTGAAACTCTCCTTAGCATGGAGAACATCGATATCTGTGCAGTAACAGAAACCTGGTTCAGGGCTCCCGAGAGCACCCCAGCACTACCAGGTTATACCTCATACCATGCTTTTCGGCCCCAAAACTTGGACCGAACCACAAAAGGAGGGGGGAGTATCGATATTCATCAAAGATACCCACACCTCCAGGTTGGTGGCAAAGCACGAAGCATCAGAGACTATCCATGTGCAACTAACAGTGGGTAAATCTGCCTTCCAGTTTATAGCCTACTACAGACCACCCTCCCAAACACAGGAACCCCACTCGGCCTTCCTGAGAACAATGGAAAATAAGAAGGTCTCTCCAAACACCATTATATTGGGCGACTTCAACTACCCAAACATAGACTGGGAGCATTACTCTAGCTCCAACACCCTAGCCTAAAGGTTCCTAGAATTCATAAACTCAAATGCTATGGAACAACTTGTTACCACTCCCACAAGAGGGGAAAACATACTGGACCTGATCATCACCAACATGGGGACTCTATGCTCCAGACCAGAAGTGTATCCCTCACTGGTAAGATCAGACCATAAACTGATCTCACTGGATATTCACATCCCGACCCCACCCCCTGCCCAGAAAACCACAGTGAAAAACTTCTCTAAAGCAAATTTCACTCTCCTCAAAACCGAGGTGGAATCCTTCAAAGCCCCCGGGCCTGTGGAAAATACGGCCCAGACCGCAGAATCCTTTATAAATGCATTCTATGAACACCTTCAGGAATGCATGGATCATGCAATCCCAAATAAAACCAAGACCCAATCCTCCAAAGGCAGACGTCCTGTCTGGTGTACCCCAGCCATAAACAAACTATACAATAGAAGGAGGAAGCTACTACATGATAGAACAAAATCCCAAAAAGGGAAGGCATCTCTGATCAGTATTAGCAAAAAACTAAGGGCACTCATAAAATCGTCTAAGGCCAGCTTCAAGAGAAAAATTGCACAGGACACTAAGGATAATCACATGGCTTTCTTTAGTTATGTTAGGAACCTGGGTGGGAATTCCAAGATATGCTCAGAATTAGTCCAAAATGACAAAAAATACACCGAACCCACAGACATTGCCAACATCCTAGCTGACAGGTTCAGCGCAAACCCCCCCCCCACCAAAAGGGCAAATATCTATCCCAGCAGAGTGCTGCCCCCCTGACATCTCAGATGCTCAGGTAAGAGCCGCCCTCTCCAAAGCAAAAAACACAGCATCAATGGGACCAGACTGTGTCCCGGGCTGCGTCCTACATGAACTCCAAGAAGAGCTAAACCCAAACATAAAACTACTGTTCAATCTCAGCCTTACTACAGGATATGTACCCAAAGAGTGGCGTACAGCAACAGTGGTCCCTCTCCACAAAGGTGGTGCCTCAACGGACCCTGGAAACTATCACCCCATAAGCCTGACTAGCTTGGTCTGCAAAGCTATGGAAAGGATCATCATGGACCTCATAAATAAAGATATTGGGGACCTACAGACAATGGATCCTACCCAGTTCAGCTTTGTTAAGGGCAGATCCTGCCTCTTAAACCTGGTCAACTTCTTTGAAACAGTCACCAAGGCCATTGACGAAGGGAATGTGGTCCACACAGCCTACCTGGACCTTGCAAAAGCCTTCGATACAATACCCCACTCGGGCATTATAGATAAGCTCATCAGCTTAAATATAAACCCCTATGTCACTAGATGGGTTGCAAACTGGCTCAAGGACAGAACCCACATGGTTAGAATTGCTGGAGCCATGTCGGACTCCAAACCAGTTACAAGTGGCGTCCCACAAGGCTCAGTCCTGGGACCTCTCTTGTTCAGTATATATTTCTCGGAGGTACAGGCCAACACAGAAGGACTGTGGCTGACCAAGTTCGCAGATGACTCCAAACCAGGCGCCATAATTGACTCTCCAGCCGACACAAGCATCCTCTAAAAAGGGCCTCATAGAAACAAACAACTGGTGCCAGAGCCATGGCCTCAAGCTAAATGCCAAAAAGTGTATAGTCATCCCCTTTGGCAAAAACAAAATGCCCACAAATCACCACATAGGTGGTAATCCCTTAAGTACAGAAGAAGTAATTAGGGACCTGGGGACCCAAGTTGATAGCAATCTCTCATTTGACAACCACGTGGCCAAAGTGGTTAGAAAAACATTTTATATAGCTCACCTAATCATGAAGGGATTCACATCTAGATTAGGGGAGGTCATTGTGCCTCTTTACTCATCCCTCATCAGGCCCATAATCGAGTACAATGCCCCTTTTGGAATGTACCTTACCAAACACCTGCAGCAACTGGAAAGACCCCAAAAGTACCTCACCAAGAGGATCAAAGGGCTCAAACAGATACCATATGCTGCCCGGTTAAAAAACTCCAACTCTACTCAGTGGCATACCGCCTGCTCAGAGGCGACCTGTGCCTGACGTATAAAGCCATGTCCAACCCGGAATTAAGGGACATGCTGCACCTCAAAAAATCCAAATCCCATCGAGCTACACGCTCGAGAGACTTGAACCTCAGCACTGAAATAAATAGGACATGCTGGAGGGACAGATTCATAACCCAGAGGCTCCCTTCACTCTGGAATAAAATCCCAGTCCAGGTTAGGCAGAGTCCCTCATTGACGCTCTTCAAGAGGAATCTTGATGAGTGGATGGGAGATCATAGGTTTACCCCGGGTATCACTTCTGTGTCACTGTTAGACAGAGGCACAGTATACTAACCTCGAAAAAGGGCATAGCAAAATGAATTTAAAATGGGTGGCAAAAGCCAAACATACTCTGGCTAGGCTTATAAATGCCTTTGGGCAGATAGCCTAGTATGAACCTATGAACCTATGAACTTGGTTTCACTGTACTGACAACAGCAATACCCTTCTAATCATTCCCAATATCTTGTGCCAAATCCCTCACAACCCAAACAAAGAACTGCCACACATCTTAATCACACCAAATTAATCCAGTTACCTGATTATTGCTGACTACAGATCCTCCTCAATATCCCCCTGATGACCATGGTAGCTGTCTTGATAAAAATGAATTACATGCCCATTAATCCCAGCATGCTAATCCTGACTGACTTTAACTACCCACACAATGACTGGAACTCTTACACAAATAATAAATATGCCCACTGGTTCCCCAAATTTATCAATACTACCTCTGTACTTCAATCAATCAAAGTTCTCACCAGAAGTAACAACATGCTTGACCTTACCTTAACAAATGATGCCTCTGGCTGCACCCCTACTAATGTCACTCCCTCCTTAATCTGACCAACAAACTGTCATCTTCTCAATCAAAACTAACATCATATTGCCCAATATTTCTACCATGTTTATAGATGACTCCAAAATCAACTTGATATTTCTGTTTGAGATCATGAAGAAATTCAAAAGCCACCTCCCGATGACCTAGTCACTAATGCCAGTCTATTTACTGCTGACTTCTAAGTCCAAGTAAATGCATAGAGAACTCCAGCACCATTTGGAATAAGTACAACAGGAAATACAATGACAACCAACATAATCAGCTCTACAAAAGAAAAAAAATGTACTTGTTCCATAAAAGTGATTTCTACCTTCCCACCATAACAAGATATTGGACAAACCAGCAAAGAACCATAAGGAACACTAAGGCAGGTTAGGAAATGGAAGTAGCCACCTACTCCAAGGATAACCATAAGGCCTTTTTAACTATACTAGGAATATCAGAAGTTAAGCCACGTTGGTGAAGCGGTAGCGTTGGCGCCTCACAGCAAGAGGTTCTCCCGTTCGATTCTCGGCTGGAGCGCCTTCTGTGTGGAGTCTGCATGTCCTCCCCGCGGTTGAGTAGCATTCAAAAGACATGCGTGAATGGGCGTCAAGCTGAAATCTTGGTACCGTAAAAATCTACTGCCAATCATTAGCGGACCGGAGTTCCGCTGTGGTGACCCCTAACCGGGAAAAGCTGAAAGAAGAATAAGGAATATCTGAAGTTACATCCAACATTGCATCAAGCTCTAAATGAACAATATCACCAGATCTTATTCCATAGCCATAGCCAAGGTTCTAGCTGATGAAGTCAGTTCCAATTTCACCCTTTCCTTATTCCCTTCCTTGAAAAACTAAGGTCCTTTCCTCCCAAATCTCTATGAAGCAGAAACCAAAAAGCTCTATCCAAAAACAAAAACAAGAGCTCTAGGGTCCCTCCATATGCAAGGATGTCTCCTAGTCAGTACAAAGTAAAACACTGCTGGTCCCGTCCTAAACCTTTCCAACCTTAGTCTCTCCACAATGTATGTACCTGACCACTGGAGAAAGGCTGTTCCATAAGGGTGGATACATCACAGATCTTGGCAACTACTGTGCTATTAGCCTCACCTGCATCATCTGTAAAGTCATGGAATGTATTTGGTCAGTTTTATAAACAGTACAGTTTGTAGCCTGCAAGCTAGGAAAATCTTGATATGCAGTCATGTAATCTGCCAAATGGGACCCCTCGAACTTTTAGGGTCCACTGACAAACTATCACCTAAATCCTGGTAATGGAAACAATCTAGATGGTGCCTGGCATTAGTCCCAAGTCTCATGGACATAGAAACAGCATCAACATCTGAGAATTAACAATCCTAAAGATCAAGTTTTGTAACAGAAAGATTCTGCCCGTGGGAGGATAAGCCCAATTGAATACAGTGCCCAAGCTATAGCATATAAAGGTAAGCAGTTGAGATGGCTCCATACTGAACTTTGCAGTGTTCACTGTAATCTTCAGTGACTGAAACAGACTGAAGAGAGACTCCAGAGCAGGTATTAATATGCTCTAACTTGATGAAGCTAGGATCAAGTTGTCCAAGAAAAAAAATCTCTTGCAGCCTCTAGTTCAATGCAATCAAAAAGTACATTTAGTTAACATCCTGGAGAGTTACATTAAGACTGAATGTCAGAGTTTGAATGGGTAATGACTGGCTCCTACCCAGAAGTGTAGGAGCATTTTGGACTTCTTGGCAATCTTGATTTTGAAGAAGGCATCTTGGAGGTCCCATGAGTTCATGCCCTGACAGAAAGGGAAGAATATACCACTCTGCAATCACCTAAAAAATTTATTTGGAACTGAACTTCTGAGGTCTGAGGTCCTTTGTCTTTCTGGATACCAAAATGAACCTCTAGTAATAGACTTTGTGGTGTTGTAGTGGTTCTTTAGAAGGTTTAAATCCCTTTTTCTTGTTGCTGTCTTTTGATGGGTTGCAATGTCTGCAAAACAGAGATAAAGAGGGGCAGAGGAGGGAATCATACAACACTTGGATATTACTGTCTTCAGCCTCTTGTCCTGCATAAAGGCCAGCCATGCCTAAAAGTACATGGACAAACAACTCAACTGTCTCCAGAACAGGATAGTCAGGCAAGGTGCCAGAGGTTATACTGCTGCTCCTCAGAAACAGTCATGCAGCACCCCTGCTGCTGATGATGACTGTTCTCATGACCATTCTGAAGACTACCACATAAAAAGGTGGTTCCTGTCAGTCCTCTTGTTTGATGGGGCCTTCACTGTATCCTAGGAGTGTGTTTCAGTATCTGACAGTTTACACCAACAGTAGAAAGTGTTTTCCTCCCACTTCCGTATTCATCCTCAATGAGCTTTAACAAATGGACCAAACACAGCAGCCACATTAATAAAAGATGTTTTGGCATGTCCTCAGCAAAATGAGTCAGATGCAGTCTGGCATGCTAGCATAGAAAGACACTGGTACTCAGTGCCACAGTCACCTCACCGTACAGGTAACTTTCATGTAAGGCAACCTAATGATGACACATTTACTATATGTGACAGCAGGTTAACCTGTCCATCTGGCAAATCTTCCAGTAACTGGCTGGTTTAGTCTGCCAGTTCCTACACTGCAATCTTAACATATAAGAAAGATAATCTACCATCCTCGTAGAAAACTGGAGGATACATAAGCATGTTCCACTAATCTGTCCATGACATTTTATTCCTTATCAGAAGGATAGGTAGCAGGTTTCTTCAGGGGTACAGACCTTTTAAAGGCTGCCACAGTCACAGTAGAATGAGATTTGGGAGTCTCAATCCAACAGGTTTTGTTCTTGAAAGGCTGAAGGATCTTAGCTGGTCTCCTCAACATCAGGGTTTAATCAGTCAGCCTTCTGGGTAGGTCCAGAACACCTCATGAACAATGTTTTTTGTGGGGATGCCTGGGGGTTGATGCTTTATTCCCCCTCTCTGTCTCATCATTTTCAAGTTTTCACAAACTGCAGGGTCATCAGGGTGATAGGGGAATCCAGGCCCACTTTGTCCTCAACATCTGGGGTGAAGTACTCTCAAAAAGAGTCTAAGTAGTTATTCTTAACATATTCTAAGTAGTTCTTCCTGCACGTATGTTTCATACCAATTTTTCGAGGTGACAAGTCCAAGGATAATGATGAAACAGGAATTGGTCCAGATACTGCAGAATGGTCATACAGGAGGCTTCCAAGTCTCTCTGCCTTGCTGGCTGAAAAGAAAAATGTCTGAACTTCCATGTAAATAGGTATCTGCAGTCCAGGTCAATGTGGTGAAGAGTAGAAACATCAAGGACCGCATATGTAGAAAAATCTTTGTCATCAATGTTAATACTGGTGAAGTACAAGTCCCTGCTGCCATAGATCAAACCCCTTCAGAGTGGAGATAATCAACAACTAGTTTGGTACTGAGCTGGATCCTCATTGCCCGACTTCCAGTATTAGGACCAAATAACCTATTGACCAGACCAGAATGCCCAGTCTAAAGGCCAACCCCTCAGAGATTTGCAACCACATCAAGGAGAACAGAGTTAACCCCAACCCTGAAGAGCCAACCCCTGATCCCAGAAATGAAGACTCACTGTCAACCATACCTCTCAACCTCTTAGCGCAAGAAATCTGGACAAAGCCTGACATAATAGGGTAACAAAGGCCCACAAATAGGGACACATTTTAAATATTCCTCTTTTAAACATAGAAAGTTGCTAGAATAACAGGATTTGTGTTAGCATGTATTTTGTGGAGGATATGAAGTCTGAAACTCAAATGATTGTCATTATTTAGTGAATTTAATCCTTAGATCATCCCAGTGATTTGTCAGAAAGACACAATTTTTATGAGGAACAGACCCAACAATATGAATAAAAAATCTGGACATTCTGTGAATCAATTTCTGGTAGATTAACTAAATAGTATCTAAATGATTTGAGTGAGGAAGGCAGACAATCCATAATCTAATGACCATCACCAGCTGATAAAGGAAAAAACTTTCAGTTCTGACTAGCTTTAAGAGACATTTTCAAATGTAATTTTGATTGGCAGCTTTCCAACTCCAGCAGAAGACTCATTAGAACACCTTTTTTTCTTGTATTCTAGGTTTATTTGGTTGCTGATCTGAACAGGAAGGTCTAACCGTGTCATATTCTTGCTTTAATATTATTATTATTATTATTATTATTATTATTATTATTATTATTATTATTATTATTTATCTAGAAACCTTGCCTTGTACAACTACTGGCTTGACCACACATCAGGTTTCTTTGGTAGTTGATGTGAACAGAAATGTCTAACCTTATCAAATTTTTGCTTTATTTTCTGTGTGTCTAGAAAACTTACCTCATACAATTATTGACTTAATGGATGTCAAGGGAGTCAACCTCAATTCAAAAATCATGTCTGAAGCTCCACTGGTGGTGGTGGTGGTGGTGGGGGTTCTCCATTTTAAATAGGTTTAGTTTGTTTTTCTTCATTTTACAGTATTGGGTATACTACCTTGAAAACCTCTCTACAAACAGTGCACGCACAGGAAATGGTTATATCTGCTTACACTTACATCTTGTGGCATACACAGGGTGCATATTCTCAATAAACTACCCAGCAATGGTTAAAATGTGATTTAACAACAGCCCTGATCTTTCAAGTAGTGAACAGCATGCCCTGGTGCCTGATATGGAGATCTTTGACTCTCCCATCAAAAGATTCACATTTCAAGACTCCTTTACATTTCTTCTAGGTACCAAAGTTGCTACTGGTTCACAGTAACAAAATGGCTGCTGCACCATGCCAGAATGCTACTTCTGAATCACCTGAATTTTTGTCTACAGCTTACCTCCCATGCATTAGCCTTATGCAGTGCATCATGTCCCTCACCCACCAATATAAAGAACTTTTTCCTTACGAAATCAGTTCTGTCAGGAAAGGGTGCATATTTAAGAAAGAATTATAATGTACCAAAGAATATTAAAACAGAATTAAAGACAGCTTATTTTCCCCCCACTACCACAATAGGTCCGATTCTGAATCTAATAAAACAAGAGCTGTTATAAGACACAGAAAATGAAGGGTGTATAAAATCAGCGAACCCAGCTCTTCAATGTAAATCAATGAATCTGATGCTAATTTGTATGAAATGAACTGCAAGGGAAGAACCTTGCTGAAATATATGGAAAATGGCAAGGGTTGAGAAAGACGAGAAAAGCTGAAAGATGGATGAAACACTAAAACACACATTCATATCTTTTAACAATCTGAAAATATGTATTTTAAGTAAAAAAATGTCTGGTACAGAAAATAATGGAAGACTTACTTCTGATTGGATATGAGGGTCAGTGAGGATATACTGGAGGCTGTTACAAGGAAAGGTTAAGGTTTAGAAAAGATTCAGTGATTTGGGACATTTACTGGTGACTAATTTATGGTAAATTGCTACATAAGGCAGACATGAAATTTATACAAGTAATGACAGGATATGTTTCACTGGAATATTTAAGACTGAAGAAACAAAAAAATTGATTTTCCGAAGTGTATCAGAGTATGCAACTAGAAAAAAACAGATCAGAACACTTTGAAATAAGGTAATTAAATAACTGATGGTGGAAAATAAATTATGTGTTTTAGGAGTGCATAAGGAACAGTATTAGACAAGCAATCATGAGGGCAAAATATGCCTAACCATATACACCCTTAAATAGGGACACTTTAACATTCTACTACCCTTTTCAGGCACTTAATAGTGCTAATCTCCCAGATTAAGGAGAGAGTCGTACAAGATAACCCCTGGTGTAAAATTCTGTCTATTCATTCAATTATGAGAACTAGCCTTAAAGTTAGCCAAGGTAGTTTTAACATGTAGCAATAACACATTCCATAGGCTGGATGCAAGCTGAGTTAGGAAGGGATTTCTAAGGGCAGACTATTTATATTATGTTTGGCTGAGCAGGTATAAGATTGTTTTCTCTAGTAAACTATGGGATTCAGAAAGGAAAACGATCAAGCTGCAAGAACATTTTTGTAAGTGATGCAATACATTGTTATTAAGTAATGTTGTAGTAAATACACTGTTTAGTTTTAGAAAGCTACAAAGTCAAAAAGTCAGTCAAAAGTAACTTTATTGTCATTTAGACCAAACACAAGGGCACAGCTGAATGAAACTGCATTTCTCCAAGCTCATGTGCAAACAGAAATCATAGCAACACAGAAACAAAAAAATACACAAATACAATGATGACAACAACAGTGACCGAGCCAACATAAGGTATATAAGCAACCATCAACCATGCCTGATCCCACTGACTACAGCAATCTACTGCATTCAACTGCCACCATCACCCTCTCCAACATCAGCAACAACCTAAGTCCCAGTCTGGTCCTTTCCGACACCACAGACCAAGTCTAATTCCAAAACAAAATCTGGCAGGCAAAAAACAAACTTCTGCCACCTGCATTCGACATGACAGCTGCTACCTGAACGTCCAAATAGCCACAACCAGTCCAACAATCCTCCCCAAATCCTCATCATCCACACCTACTCTGTCACCAACTCCATCTGACATCATCAGCAGCTTCCTCGTCCAACCCAGCTTCCTCTGACCCAAACAAATCCAAATATGATTCTCCTCAATCCGAACCTTCTGCCTTCTTCAACCAAACCTTGCTCAGCTTGACACTGAAGGCCCCAAGCTTCATGATCAGTCCAACTGCCCCAAAAAAACAAAGCAACAAGGACAACCCGGACACTACTAACACCACAGCTGCACCCAACTGCACACCTGACCTGACCAAACAGTCCATCCAATGGATCACAGATAGAAAAACACAGCGCACACATTGGGAGCCAGAGAGGCTGCTGCCAAATAAGGTGCCATCATCTTACTACTGTTTTGATAAGTACAAGGGGATTGTTTATGTCAACATGAGGTACCACAACCTCAGGGAGACAGGACCTCGGTGTAATTACCATCTCATCTGAAAGATAGTTGCTCATGAGTGCAATACCCCACACCTACTTAAGTTGCCATACAGTGTCAATACTGCAGCATGAATTCAAGCAGATGGTATGGGGATAGGAGACTCAGCTTTCTGATACTCCCATCATCAAAGGTAGGTTTGCTATCTAATGAGCCAATGAATGTCTGGACCTACCTGTTTTGAATACTCATCTTAGGACACAGCATGTGAATTAAAGCAGTGTAACAGCAAAGCACAGCTCCACTATAAAAATGCAGTGCTTCAGCTAGAATGTGACATTATGTTTCAGGATGGAACCACGTGATGGCAGTGACATATTACACAGATGTCAGCCTACAGACGCACTGACAAAACTGGGTCCAAAAGGTTACAGACTGGCACAATTAGGATTTTATGCCCACCACATAAAAATAATCCATCATCATCAAAATCAACCCCATTTTTTCCCATTTTCTACATGTGATTGAATGTTGTGTCAACTGTCATCTTTCTCTATTCAAGGTCACTCTACTAACTTACCTGGATAGTCTGCATCATCCCTCTCTTTGCTGAATGTCAAGGTTTCCTCTTGCCTTTCCCAAATCGTATTCACCAGATCATCTTCTGCTTTTCTACACACGTGCCCAAACCACCATAATCTGTTCTCTTTGACCTTCACTGCAGACAGAGATACTGATGTCCTCATTTCTTCATCTGTCTCACAGGGTGCATCCTACCACCCATCTCAAGCAATTCATCTCCATCACCTTTAGCTTCAACAAATGCTCTGTGTCTTTACTACCTAGGTGTCTATACTTTACAGTTGTACTGGTTACACTACTCTTTTGTTCACATTACTTTTCAGCCTCTGTAGCATTCTTCTGTCACACACTACACCAGATACTCTATGCCAGCGGGCTGCAGCCCCAATGATTCTAGCTTTGACATCCTTATTCAGACTTTCCGCGTCTTCAACCACCCCTCCCAGATACCTGAAGTTATTAACCTGTTCAACTATTATACCTTCTATCTCAGTTTTCAGCTTCTTTTGATTTCCCCATTTGTTCCCATAATAACTGTCTTGTCTATACTCAATTTCATCCCATGTGCCTTCTGTTTTGCATTCAATTTCCCTGACCTTTGCTGAAGTTCCTGTTCAAAGTCTGCTTGTAATGCCACATCACCTACATGCAGCATATTAAACAAATGCTTACACTTTTTAAAGGCATTAATATTTCTTGGCCAGATTTTTTTCCGAAATATCCCTCCATCACAACTTCTGTTTTTAGGGTTTTTGCATAACTCACCTCTTTAACGTTGACTTCACATCTAGAGTACAAAATCTTTAAGGAATGAAATGTACAGGGATAATGTCATGTGTCATCAGGTGACATTCCATAGGCTACAAAATTCTGTGCTAAAAGTTTTAGGAAATGCTCAGCAACTGGCAGCCATCTGTTGTTAACACTGATTGTAAACAACATTAATTCAGGAAACCTTCACAGTATGTATACTCTTGCTTCAGTTTGCAAAGTTTGCAATCGAGTCCCAAGGAATTGGGATGCTTGTCAGTTTCAACCTGGGGACAGCCTTATAAATTTGGGTGTTTAACTGCTGAGAGGGTGTACACTGAGAGTGTTAGACATCAGGAAAAGAACAGTGGACCAGTATCATTATAAACTGAAAAAAATAAAATAAAATGAAGACTTTTCGCGTGTTTAATGTAAGAACAATAGTGGTCAGTGCACCTGCCAATTTCCCACTACGGAACGGTGAGGCACCAGGGCACTAGACAACAACAAACCAATTAAACACGGGGTGAAATGGAAGATCCAACAATGCACAGAAAAGATAGTAGATTTTTTCTTTTTTTTATACTTAAGCTTTGCTTTCAGTTAGTGTATTAAGGCAGGTTTCTTTATTTCATGGCTAAAATACTTGCAAACTGTACACTTACCAATGGGCTGTATCAGCACCCTTCCCCAACAGGGGTACAACAGGCATAGCAACTATTTTAATTATTCACGATCAGGACCATCCAGAGTACTATGCCTTTCACTTGGACGTCATGGCTGTGACAACCTGTGTCTGCAGTCCAGCATTTTAAACAACTGTTCTTCATTCATTCTAGAACATGCAATGATGGACAGAAGATTGCGACACCCATCAGACTACTTGGTCACAACACCAAGACAGTGCAGTAGAATAACATGACAACCCTACCCTTAAAAACAGCACACATATGCAAAGACAACCATAATCAGCCGAATACCACATCACTTCATGTGTGCAAGCAAACAGAAAGAAGTACACAAATGCTGCAAGTGCTTGTAACCTGGAACTTCCCCCACCTCTTAAAAACTTGAAAGTAACCAAGGGCCTTGACAAAACTGCTGCTCTGGATTCTTAATATTACAAGGAATACAACACACAACCAGATTTAAGGACACAACACCACTGCCCTGACCATCGCACTTTTTCATAATGTTTTCTCGTTTTATACAAATGCAGTATATGTGTGGGAGAGAGACAGACACCTAGTCAGTTATGCTATTCTTGCAGACTGCACTAAAGTAGAAAAGGAATGCTATAAAAAAGTTCACTAATAGGGTTCCCCAGTTGAATTCTGGCAAGACATGCTGTACTTAGGATCAAGCAATCATGCTCAACAGTCACTCTAATCCTACAGCTCTTCAGGCTGGATTAGACCTTAATAACCTTTATCTGGCACAACATTTTCTCACATGGCTAAAAGGGTCAGTTAACACACACATACTGATCCCCAAGCCTTTTAATCAAGTGTCTTAAAAACAATCAGCTGCGAAAAATCTTGGCAGTCATCAAACAAATAACTGTGCAGTAACATGAATGATATAAGAATGCATTTCTGTGTGAACAGTGTATCACGCAGATATGGAAATTTAACTTAGTTTAAAAAAAATGTGATATCTCCTTCCTACTGAATAGCAGAAAGAAAGAGAAAAAAATCAGGAGACCACAGGAAGTCTGTCTTCGTTATAGCTGAAGTTGGGTAACAAATGGCAAAATTATAGAAATCTACTCAGTCATCAGTTCTGGTACAGATTAAATAAATGTTTTCTTAGACACATCACTCTTTTGAAATGAGATTATATTGCATTTTGGAATGCATAATGAACCCTAGTTATGAAAATATGCAAATTGTTGAAACAAACAATATGCCTACCTACAAGGAATGTCTCAATTAACGGTGAGTTTACATATATATATTGCTACATAATATATCATGAACAATAATAACTGTATAAATTACAGCACACGGTAGTGTTATTAACTTCAGAAGTGATGCCATTATTTTCGCTAATAAGGTATGTTACATATGGCACAATGCATTTAAGCTCTGCTTCACCTGAGACAAGATTTCTGCTGCATTTTGTCACAATTTGTTCCAAAGTGAAACCATGTCTGTCTCTCCTTCATACAGCTCACAAGTGAGCAGAATTCTATAATGATTTTCAATAAGTAATTACCCCTCAGAGAAGTATTATAGAATCCTACAAACAATAGCTATTCTTTTTACTTTAAATTCAGCTGAAGGCTGTATCCTAATTAATCTGCAGCATATTCTGCCTTCTGAACAAAATTCCTTTGAACTATACAACAAAGATCTATAATCTAGAAAGTACTGTAAGTCGAACTGATCATAACATTAGACGTTCAAACAATGACTGCTGCATTATCCTTAGCTATATGGGTTACATCCTGCCAAGGATATAACAGCCAGCTGTCTTCTAAAGTTGTAGTGTACATTCCATGCACCCAAACTGCCGAGTGGCTCAAGCTGGGATGACTAAAAGAAAAGTTTGGGTGTCGGCTGTCGTGTCAACACAGAGAGGGAGGCCGAGCAAAGCTAAGAGCAACAAAAAAATTAATGTCCCCACTCTGGCATTAAACACACCAAAAAACAAGGGATGGAGGTGGTGGTGTTACTGCAGCAGTGATAATTTGAACATCTACTGTTATGGCCAGCAGAACTGTACTATGTTCATCATAATGACCACTGCTGCAGAAGTCTTAGCTATATGGGTAGATTACCTTAACTAAGGAGAAGAGTCCAGGAGCTCCTGAAGAATGGTCCTAGCAAAGCTTCATCTGGACCTAGTAAAGGAATCACCTAGCAAAGCCTCATCTGGACCTACTGAAGGAATCACCTAGCAAAGCTTCATCTGGACCTAGTGAAGGAATCACCTAGCAAAGCTTCATCTGGACCTAGTGAAGGAATCACCTAGCAAAGCTTCATCTGGACCGAGTGAAGGAATCACCTAGCAAAGCTTCATCTGCACCGAGTGAAGGAATCACCTAGCAAAGCTTCATCTGGACCTAGTGAAGGAATCACCTAGCAAAGCTTCATCTGGACCTAGTGAAGGAATCACCTAGCAAAGCTTCATCTGGACCTAGTGAAGGAATCAAGCTTTTATTGCTTTGTAAAAGTATGTACAGAGAACCAAGTAGCAGCTTCTCAAATATTTCTAGACTCCATCTCTTTCCATGCTATAGATGAAGACAAGGCCCTGGTAGAGTGGTCCAAGACCCTGCTTGGAATGCATTTGTTATGGTGAGTATAACAAAAGGTAATAGCCTTAGAAAACTATTAGGAAATAGTCTGTTTTGACATATGTTGTCCCTTCTTCTTACCTTTACAAGAAATAAACAACTGATCCAAAGATCTGAAAGATTTAGTTCTCTCAAGATGGCACCAGAGTTGTCTGTGGACATCCAATGTATGTAATATCCTTTCTCCTTTATGTTAGGCTCAGGAAAGAAAATGGGGAGATGGATAGTTTGGCTTAAAGTAAACTAGGATTCCACTTTAGGCATAAAAGAAAGATTAGTTCTCAAAGAAACCATGTTCATATGGAAAATGAGATAGGGCTGACTCACTATATGCCCTTGCAACTCAGATACCCTTCTTGCAGACTTTAGAGTAATCAGTAAAACTGTTTTCCATGTTAAAATCCTCGTGTCAACCAGATTATCTGATTCAAATGGAGCAAGTGCCAGCTTCTCTAATACAAAATTAATATCCCATGAAGGTGCCTTATGCAAAACCTCTTTCAAGAACAGTGTGACATCAGACTGCTTTGAAAGAGGAGGGCCCATGGGCAAACATGGCTGACATATGAACCTTAAAAGAGGAATGCAAAAGGCCATAAGATAGTAAATCACACAAATATTGTAAAATCATAGAACAACCAGCCCAAATGGGTGCTGGTTATGTTGTTGGCACCGACTAGAAAACCTCTTCCATTTGCTAATATATGATTTTCTCCTAACAATCATTCTTGCCTCCTTTAGTACCTGTTGCACATCCTCAGCAAACAGGTGCTTAAAAGGAATTAAGACCGTATCATTCAGGCAATCAACTGAATATTACTGATGTCTAGTTGCAGTGAGACTGCATCCAGTCTGTGAGGAAGTTAGTTATAATTTCAGTGGCCATTTCTGAAAGAATTGAGAACCATGGTTGCCTGGGTCAAAAGGGAGTCACCATAATGATCTTGAGGAATTCCTTCTAGATCTCCATTAATACCCTGGATATTAGTGGAAAGGGTGGAAAATTCCTGTCCAAAGAAAAGGCATCTGTCTTCCAGGTCTTTTTGCACAGAGTCCTAGAACAAAACCTTGCCAGTTGATTGTTCCAAGAGCAGGCTAAGAGGTGCACTTAAGGAACTCCCCATAGATAGAGCAAATCTTGGAATACCCCCTAAACTAGTTTCCATTCAGGAGGGTCTGTCCTGGTCCTACTCAGCTTGTCTGCCACACAAATTTGCTCGCACGGAATGCAGGTTTCCTGTAGAGTAAGAGTGTGCATGTGTAGCTATATCCCAAGCTAACATTGCTAGTCTGCAAAGGGGTCTGACCTGGTATTGGCTGAAACCACAAAAGGAGGTCCAGGGAACCAAAGGTGGTTCAGAATGTTCAGAGAGTTGAGTGCCTTGATCAGGGCAAGCATCTTTTAGACATGGATATGCTTGTATGTGTCCTTGGTGTCCCACAACCCCATGCACTTTTTTATACCTCCTGAAACTGCTTCCTAAGCAAAGGTCCAAGTGTCTGTGGTGACTAACTGCTTTGGAGCAGGGAGAGAGAAGGAAAGACCTGGATTCAGGTATATCTGTTATCATATCAGAACCCATTTTTCTGAAAATTCTGTGGTCAAAGAGAAAAATGGAGATATAAACTTTTTGGAAGAAAAAAGGGGCCAGGGTGGTAGGGGGTCACAGGGTCTCTTGAAAAGTCATTCAGACCTGCTGGACTGCTCTTGCTTTGGGAGGTTTAGGACATCTCTTTAGAACTCCCTTGGCATTTCTTCTTAAATATCTGTTTATCTGAATTTTGTTGAAACGGTTTAATCTGCTTTTTCCAGAATTGGACGAGAAGACAGAAAATCTCTTAAGACAATTTTGAAAAGGATGGCTGAAAAATTCCTTTAATTAGCTTGCACTTTTCATCACATTTCTAATCATCTCTGCAGAGAGGGGCCAAACACTAAATCTCTATCCAAGGAAAAATTTAAAACCTCATAATTAACATCATCTGGGAGGTTCTGAGAATGTAGTGGCCATAACCCTGGAAGAAGTACCAGCACGGATGGACACACACACACACACACAGACACAGACACACAGACACACAGACACACACACACACACACACTGTACAGTAGAAGAAATTAAGTTATTTAAAATAGACTTTTCCTCACATTAAGAAAAAGCAGATAAAATATTCCTCATGCTTTTACAATTTGTCTGAACAAACTTTAACACGAGACTGAACTGACAATACAAAATTTTGAAAATCAAAGTAGCAGCAGTAAACAAGTTTCCCCATACCTATCAATAATTTTCCCATTCTTATCAGAAAGAGTTGGACTGGAATTTGCTAAGTGCTTAACAGCAGTGGGATTAACTAAAGCTATAGCTGTTGTGTAAGTCCACAAAAGTTACTTTTCCTAACAGAAAAAAAACACAGTAAAATTAAGAAAATGGAAGTTTTTCCCCCCCCAAAGGGAACGTAACTACCCAGCAAAGGAAAGCACAAGCTAACCATCGATTCTTAAAAGCCTTAGAGGAGCATACTCTTTGGCAGCAAGAAAGCTCTGAAAGGCTTTGTACCCAAACTTGTCTTTTAGTCAGCTCAGCTTGAGCTGCTTACTGGTTTAAGCACATGGAAGGTGCCCTGAAGCTTTGGAAGCTGACCGGATGTATACTTTTGGCAGGACATAACCCATATAGCTAAGGCTACTACAGCAGTGATCAATATGACAAAAATCTTAAACTCTCTTACACAATTCTGAATTTGGCATTGTACACATTTAAAAATCACTGCAGCCAAACTAAGCCACAAAGATCTTGGGCAACAGTTACTGCAAAGAGATGTATTCATAAAATGCATCAAAGAAACACACAGGTAGACGCAGACGGCCATAAACACCCACACATTCACTTCTCAGTAATGAAACAATAATGGAAAGCATTACGCTATCTCTGCACATACGTTTGGGCAGCAGGCATATGTTAAAGTAAACATTTATATTTGAAGGAATTCAGCACCACTGGTCAGCAAGCCAGGAAAACTAGTATATAGTCTTGAAACCTAATGAAATATTTTTTTTTTGCCTAAAGTCACATGAAATGGCTCAGAGGCTGCAGAGATATGCAGTAGCGTGCAAATGCACCAACATTAAAAACATATCATACAAAATAAGATGCCCGAGTTCACTCCATGAAGATGTGGGATAAAATTTCAGCAGGCCCACATGAAATTCTCTGAGGAGTTCAAGTGGCTAGAGAAAAGGTTGGCTAGTACAAAATCACTACATGTTCCTCAAGGATTGCATATTTTAAGTCTTAACAAAGTGATTTGGTACTGATGGAGTAAAGACATCTGAATAATACTGTAAACTACATCTTAAGTTTCTTCCTCATCAACTTTATGCACAAGCAGCAGAAAAATCATTTACAGGTTAAAACAATTATATACATTTCACAAATGTTCATACGTGTACATATACTACCAGTGGCCAAAAGCATGCTGTATATGGCAAAATCAAAAGTTGCAGGTTTAATAACTCGGGTGCCATTAGTACAAGTGGCATAAGACCTAGTAACCACAGTTTTCAGACCGACTTCATGCCATAATTCCTGTGTATTAGATAGACAGACAACTAATTGACAATTAAGGTTGTGACAACATTAACTGACATGATACAAAACAACTTAACTTCCATGCTTTCCTACAGCCGTGACACCCCCACATGTCTAAATATACTAATTCTGAAATTAAAGGCCAGTGAGGGTAAGGAGAAACTTCTTTATCTTTACTGTTATGTCATCTCACTGTTTACAATTACATGTTCTAACAAAAAGGGGAAATAAGTGAAGCAGCCAGTTCCAGTTTTGGCACAACTCTAGTTGACAAACAGCTTGTCTCCCTATCAAGCTATGTGGGTTAACAGAAATGCAAGGCTGCCTACTGAAATATCAGGAATCAAGATGCCAAGTCCAGAACCACCAATGAAAAGAACAAAAATACAGCAACAAATATTGAATATCTCTGTTTTCCATTAAACCCATTTTTTTTACAAGTGGTAAGCCTCACACAGACCCAAACTTATCAAAAATGGATTTGATGGATTTGTTCTTCTTAATATTTGATATATATATATATATATATATATATATATATATATATATAGGTCTAATCGACCCATCGAAATTACACTTTACCAAAACTTAAATAAGTGATCCCACTTCAGCAAAAGTGCATTTAAATGAAAACGCACTTTTGTGAAACTCAGTACAGAGTAGTTGTTGTAGATCACAGTACAGTGAGGATAAGGGAATATTGCCTTTTCCCCACTGTAGTGCGATCTTGCAGTTAGTATATATAACTATGGGGGCTTGCGTTTGTTTTATTTTTTGAGTGTGTGTATTTTTTTTTTTGTTTTTATTCAGTGTACTAAAGTTCGCAAAAGTGCATTTTCATTTAAACGCACTTTTGCTGAAGTGGGATCGCTTATTTAAGTTTTGGTAAAGTGTAATTTTGATGAGTCGAAGTAGACCCATATAACTTTAGGACATGTGGGACTTGCTCACTTGCAAAACGTTCTGCCCAGATACAATCTGAGTTGTGTGTTTATGTCTAGACAATGAAAAATTTTCTCCATTATTTTGTGGATTAAGAGGGCAGACAGATGAACAGTTTGGCTAATGGTAAATTCAGAGAGACAGCTCTTGTCATGAAGAATGGGTTGGTTTTCAGACACACCTTATCCTTGTGAGAAATAAAAACAGAAAAGGTTGAATACTTAATAAGGTCTGTAATTTAGAGACTCTTCTTGCAGAAGTTAAGGCTACCAGCAAAGCAGTCTTCCAAATATAGAATTTATGATAGGAGCTGGTTGATGGTTCAAGTATATCTTGAATTAACTTTGCTAACACATACTTTAAATCCTATAAATGCTCTTTTTTGGTCCATTATGCAGTGCTCCCCTAAGTAAGTGCTGGCGTGAAAAAGAGAAAATAAAAAAGATCCCATAATATGCTTTTAAAAATGTGTAAGGTGCATTTAGTCTGGAATATGGGAATATTTGCACATACACATATCAGTGTGTGTGTGTGTGTGTGTGTAGACTGCTTGAGAACAGCAAAGCAGGAAGTTCCTCACTGGGGGGGGGGGGGGGGGGCATTCTGAAGGAAGATCCTGAAAGTGTGCATTATTACTAGAACATACCACAAATGGAAATCCTATTACAAGTTACACCTCTCAAATGTCCTCATTTTGGAGGAATCTTCCTATGTTAGGCCTGATTTACCCCTGCGCACATTGTTCCTGTTGTTGGAGGTATGTCCCTGTTTTACAGCTTGATTTGCCCCTTCACACAATTTTCTGAATCCCTCTCATCACACATGATTTTTGCAGCTGTCTGGTACATAGAAAACAACGCTACATGACCAACATAACAGTGGCACCAATAATTTAAAGAAAGATGACCCACATCAGATCTCTCTCTTTCAAAAGTAATAATAAATTACTTTGGGGGGTAGAATTTTCTAATACAACTCATTAAAGTCTACAGATTTAAACATGTCTGATACGGTACTTATACTTTTCCATCCTTTTCCACCTTTGGTATTTGTTAAACGTGATTCTTGGTATCTCACATTTCTCCTGGAAGTAAAAGAGTTATCAGCTATTTGATATTCAGCTGCTATGCTTACTAGATGTCAATATTGCTGGCTAAATGTATCTACTTTTCAAGACTTCTGCTCCTATTTTCAATGTCTGCAGATTGAGAGGTATGCTATTAGTAGACGAGATATGCCAGCTTCAATTGATATGACACAGCAATAATTTAAATTGTATTTTTATTTATATTTGTTTTCCATGGTAGAGTACTGATCTCCACAAACCTTTTTCAGACTCAGCCCGGGAGCAGTATCTGGTTAAGTAACTTGTTCAGAGACACAAAGCTAAGCACTGGAAGCTGAGGGAATCAAACTTTGCACCACTGGATCACAGGAAACACTTTGTTAACAGTTCCTTAATCCACTAACTGGACTATCAAGAACAGGGGTGTAGCCAGAAAATTCCATTTTGTACTCAAGTACTCTTTTTTATTGCCTCCCAACCTACCTGGTATTTAAAACAATGGCCATATCTTGAAAAATTTTGTCTCCCCGGCAGTTAGTAAATATACACATCATTTTCTTTTCAGAGTTTCCCTCTTGAATTATTTAAGATATATATATATATATATATTTTTTTTTTTAATTAGGTTAGCAATCCTCTCTGTAAGCAAGTTATCCACCTGTTGTTAGTAGCAGTACTGTAGACAATTGTAGACACAATGTACCATTAAAACATTACAATGTTTCCAAGTGATGCAAATAGAAAATGTACTCTATACAGTACAAAGTGTATGCCTAGCTACACCCTTGATCAAGAATTCAGATGCAGAACTGAATGCATCAGTGAGTGGTAGGGTATCAGCAACACAGCAGGCACAAAACTACAAACATACTAACATGCGGTTACCGGAAAAAAAAAAAGATACAAATGGTTTATTTCAAAACATCTAGTTCTGTATCAACAAGTATACCATTTACATTTTAGTTAAAATCTCCATGAATTTAAAAGGTATGTAACAAGCCGGTCATGTTTAAATGCAATGCAAAGCTGTTTATGTGTAATAATATGTTGCTGAGAAAAGTAGCAGCACATGGATGTGCTTGTATTGTATTACACTCTGAGGGACAATGTTTTATATCTGTTGGAATATGCATTAGACTTAGTTTTGTAACTGGTCAGGAATGATTATCATTTAAAAAGGTATGTCAGCACAGCCAAACAAAACAGAATGGTAAACAATTAGGGCATGAAACTTCTCTTCAGACTAGTAATGACAGCTGTCATTGTTTTTCATTCTGCCCTGGAGCATAACTCCCTGTACTTACTTAATGCCTATCTATGCATTTTCCCAAAAGCACTCACTGTAACAATGTCACGGAAACAGAACTAAATAATTTGATGTTGCAATGTACTACTGACAACATATAACAGGCAGTTACAGTCCTGCATTCATTTTTTTTTCACAGATGTACCACATGGTCATAAAACCATAAAACTAACAAGAAAAGCAGTATTTTTTTTGAATAAATCTGTTTTAAGATATTTGCTGTATTTCTTCATCATTTCATACATGAGCACATAAAAAACTGCTTATCCTTTTCCATAAACACACAATATTATCAAGGAAACACACATAATCGTCACATTATGACATTAAGAATAATATTTCTGAACCTGTATTGAAGCTCACAATCTTGTTGTGAAGCATTCACATTTAGAAACATTTCATTTCCTTAGCATTACAGACACATTACACTACCAGTGAAATGTATGAAACCAAGGAGGAAGGAGAATTTCTGAATTAATCTGCTTCAAGCATTAAGGTGGTGTATTCTATTACTTTCTATAATAGTATGTGCAAGATACTGTGTCTGTTATAGTCCATTTAAAAACACAAACTATGGGCATGATAAGGGAGTCAAAACTCATTCAAGTATCCAAGCCAGGATTAACGTACCACTCAGATATATGACTTAGACGGTGTAAGCACTGACCATTACAGAATTATTTGTACATTCGCAGTGGCTAGAAGATGTGGAGTAGAACAGCAAAGATCTTGTAAATATCTGCACACATTCACAGATCTAGTGTATTATGCCATTCAGGAAATATAGAAAATAATAAAGATCTTTCTCGAAAAAGAAGAGAAGTTTTCATAACAGTGCAAATGCTGACATTAAGAATTTATTTTGTACCATCAAATGCACATGACCATCCATCCATCCACAACCCGTTTTCCCATTTCTGCACACATGGTCAGGGTGTCACTTCAACAGTGACAATCTAGAGCCAAGGTTTACACTGCTGGGTGGCTAGCCCTGCCATGGTAGTCCTTCCACACCACACACTTGCGCAGACACACACTCACACCTATGACTAATTTAGGGTGTCCAATCTATGGACTATATGTCTTTGGAATGTAGGAGGAAACCGGAGCACCCAGAGGAAACCCAAACAAACACAGAAATGATGTGCAGACCCTGCACAGAAGGCACCCCAGGCAAGAATCTAACCAGGGAATCTGTTGCTATGAGGTGATAACACTATCTGCCTTGCTACTTGTCCTCCCACAAATTAAACATCCATCATTTTTTAAACCTTGCTCAACAGTGCTTTGCTGCTTAGCAAGCATAAAATCAAAAAGGCAAAGTAAATAAGTAAAAAATAAAAAAAATGATGCTACTAAAGACAAGTAAGCAACAAAAACAAATACCAATCCATTTAACAGACATCCTGTTTTCTATCTGCAGTAATGCCTTCCAAGATGTGTTTTATTGTGTAAATAATGACCTACCAGGGGTGCATTGTTTACATAATAAAACACACCCTGTTGGTGAATACTCATGTACTTATTTGTTGTTTCTGACAGGGATAGTCTGACTGGGCAAAGCCCAATTTCAGTGGTGTGCCAGGAAGTAAAGTTTCATTTAATTACAGTCTACATATTATATATACCACTACAATTTGCTCATATGAGGCACACAGTTTCTGCGTATGTGCACAATACAGTTTGTGACAGAAGAGAATGAGCAGAGTTCAGGATTCCCAGCAGCACTGCAACATACTGGTCTCTGAATCTCTGCACCACCTTCTTCGGCACTGTATAAGGCTGGTTCGCATAAACTGCACAGTGACTGATGCAGCAGTACAATTTACAGACAAAACAGTGATGAGATGACGGATACTATTATAGCAATAACCCACGCCTGTGTGTAGGTAATGCTGGATTTACCCACGGTTGGTGTGGTTTGGTCACGAGGGCGAAGCCCGAGTGGCCAAACAAAACCAACCGTTCGTAAATCCAGCATTACCCACACCCAGAAGTGGGTTATTGCTAGTATACAATGACATTATTTAAGAAAAAAAATAATTACTTTTCTTAAATAATGGCATTGTATAATGCCTCCTTGCTGCCCTGCTGCAGTTGTCTGGTATTCTGCGGCAGTTCTGATGTACTGCACATGTGTATGCCTACGCAGTACATCAGAGCTGTGAGCAAAAGCAACGGATAAAGCAAGATCTCTGTTGCTTTTTACAAACTGTTTCACTATGTTAAATGGGTTTAACATAGCGAGACAGCTTTAAAAAAGCAACAGAGAATCTCCGTTGGTTTTTTAAAGCTGTCTCGCTATGTTAAACCCATTTAACATAGCGAGACAGTTTTAAAAAAAAGCAATGGAGAAATCAAGATCTCCGTTGTTTTTTTACAGTCTCGCTATGTTAAAGGAGTGTAACATAGCGAGTTAGATGAAGCAACGGAGATCTTGCGTTCTCCGTTGCTTAAAAAAAGAGTTATAGTAATGGAAAAAGTCTGGGCGACCGGACCTTTTTTCCATTACTATAACTGATTTACAATGTGCACGCTGACCAATCAGTGTGCACGTTTTTGAATATTAATTGGGGGTCATTGTATAAATCTGCTTTAATCATTGAATCAAGGGATCTAAATTATGGCTCAGAAAGGCAACATACAATAGAATGTGAAATATACATAAAGTTAATAACTGACAGTTTTACAATGCCTTACATTGTGGTGATGTACCAAGAGTCCTTAATGTCTTACAGTCTGAAGTCAGAAAATGAAAGTTCAAGGTTTGAAACCTGAAGGTTAATACAGAATACATATATATCACACACACACATGTATGTGCACATAAACATATGGACACTCACTGCCACTGTCCCCTTCTCCCCCTATTATAGACTCCTTAGCATTTTTCGTTGCTAGAAAAAAGAGCATAGCTATGGCATGCTCACAAAATTCGAATGAAGGTACGTGTCTCTGTTTTATTTTCCTTTTACTGATCAGTCTAGGGATCATCTGATATCATGCAAATCAGATATCAGGTCAGTCTAGATGTCAGTTGATATCATGCAAATCTGTTTTACGTTTAGATGCTACATACACTTATGACCACTTACTGGCTATAATGTGTTGAATTATTTGAATATATACAAATTAAATGTGCTATAATCATTGAAACCATTATTCATTTTTCCTAGGCTATGGTCTATGTTCTACTGAAATGCACCAAAACAAAATAATCCAAATACTCAAAAATATAAAACTCATTTAAAATAACAGAATTAACTGAGAAACAAAATGTGTGCACAGACCCTATAACATATAGTTTTCCTTGTCTGATATCAATCTGAAATTCAATTCTCTGAAAAGTAGTGTTGCATTGTAACATGTATACTCTTCTGAAATGTATTTCAGTCAAAAAAACACTTCATTGAGTACCTAAGTAAGGGTGTTAACTTACCTACACTTCTGCAAACAATAATAAATCACCTGATCTCTGGCCTTAGAGTTTACAAATATTTCCCAAGCCTTCCAATAGTTTTAGCACCCTTATTATGTACAGAAGGCTATAGTTTATTTTTTATGTTACACAATGTCAGTGATGAAGAAAATTAGTAGTGAAATCTGTTCATTTAGAAAGAATAATGTTTGCCAGTAATTTGCTTTCATTGAAATGAGTTTACAATACAGCTTTTTTAGATTGCAGTAGATAAACAGACTCATTATCAATATGGTTAGCACAGACAAGGAAACTGGCACAGGGTTGCGTGCAATAGGATGACAGTTGACTCAATTGTGGTAGTTTTTCCAGTCAAACAGTGTCAAAGTAAATGAAAATAAAGGAGCCTTCTTAAAACATGGGATGCATGCAGTCTAAATTCATTTCATATTCCCAGTGTAAACAAGTTCAAGAGAGAGCGGATGAGTATGTTTAAACATTTGCCTGATCTCAAGGTAACTGAGACCAGTTTCTAACCAGACTAAAAGTTGGTTTCAATTATCACAACTGTAGAAAAGAAAACTGAGGCAGAGCTCCCTTCTGTAAGAAAATGTTTTATTTAATGGTTGGCAACAAGTTGAATACAAAAATAACTGACACCCAAACAAAACCACAGACCATCTTAAAGCTCTTTCTTTAAAAATCTGACTCCCTTTTTAACCTATTGTTTATAGGAAAGAATAAAGAACTGGTGTTAAGTGAATTTTCAGCAAAATGGGACTTTGTTTCCAGTCAACTGCCAATGTATTGAAGTGATTAAAGGAAAGAGGTAACAGTCAGTAGATAACACATTTAAATTATACTAAATGCCAACTTATTTATTTATTTGTTTTTATTGACTGGGAAAGTCCAACAGGGCACAGCCCATCAGAAGCGGACTTAGGATAACTAGTGCCCTAGGCAAAAGGGCTCCAGGACGACCCTCACCACACCACCTGATGCCCCCATCCTGGTCTACTTACATCAAATAAATACTGGAAATGTACCCCTGCTAGAGCGGTGCTCTAGACGGCTGCCAAGTTAGCCTATGCCTAAGGCCAACTATGCAGCCCATTTTCAGCAGAGGCACAGGAAGAAAAGCTCCACCATAATACATTTATATTAAAAACAACAATTTCTCATGAAACAACAAACATAATCACAAGACAGGTATAAACAGTATTTACATCAATTGCAAGTCTATACAGTTGCTCCAGCTGTAAAATCTTGCAGAAGTATATAGACTGATACTGCAGAACACGACTGTAAAGAAGTTTAGTGTTCTTTCATTTCAATAAAGAAAGGTTTGCAAGGAGTTCAAGATACGCAATGAGGACATATATATATATATATATATATATATATATATATATATATATATAAATATAATTTTATATATACATATATATATATATATATATATATATATATATATATATATATATGGGTCTACCTGAGATGGTCGACAGGCCATATGATCGACACCCATTTGTCGACAGTTCATTTGGTCGACAAGCAGATTTGCCCCCCTCCCCAATGTTGTACAACCCTGGAGTTGATATATATAGTTAGGGGGGGTGTGGGGGGTGAAGCCCCCCACATAAAATGCTTGTCGACCAAATGAACTGTCGACCAAATGAGTGTCGATCATATGGCCTGTCGACCATATGAAGTAGACCCGTATATATATATATATATATATATATATATATATATATATACATAGAGAGGGAGATCTTAGTATTGCACAGGTTTGTAAAGAGTTCATGGGTTACTTTGAAGTAAGTTATAAAATTGTCCACAACCCCTGCCCAACTCAATAAAGACACCAAAAAGACACTGAGACTGGTTTTATTGATAAATACAAACATCAGTAAAATACATATTTAAGAAAATCAAAAACAGCAAACAAATACCTCATAAAAGACATGCTCTTTTGGCAGCATTGGTAATGCTCATGCGACACCCTAACTAATACATGCAGCATTAACATACTGCTCACTGCAGAAGTGAACCCACAACCTGAAGCAGCGTACCCCTGCTCACTCCAACCTTAAACCATACTCAATGAAAAAAGTGGGAAGAAGAGAGGTTCCAGTCACTGAAGCAGACCCCTCTTCCTCCACCCCCAAAATTATCCCTTAGACCTAACAACCAAACAAAAAAAAGTCAGAAGGGTGAGTGCGTACCTAACACCCATGGCAAAGAGGTCAGCCTACCCACATACATTCCTATAAATATTTTTATTTTACATTTGTTGACCGGGATAGTCCAACTGGAGCCATGTCCATTTTCAGTGGAAGCCTGGGGAGATAAGCTCCAAGTTATCAGATACAATAATACAAGTAAAACAAGAGTACATAAGTAGTATTACCAAGGAATACATAGACAGACATGAGATACACCTGGTTATAGTCAGGAGAAAATTAACAAAAGATAGTTAGTTGGGTTATTCACATTCATGTTGAGAGTTACCCGGGCTTGTTGCAGTGGAAAAGCCATATGTTGTTTGAGTTTAGTTTTAAATTGTCCTAGGGAGGAGAGCAAAGTAATATCACCTGGAAGTAAGTTCCAGGCTCTGTCTGCAGTGTTAGCAAAGAGGGCATCTCCAGCGGCATTGTTGATTTTGATTGTCTGAATTAGAAGTTTGTTTGAGGATCGAAGCAGTCTTGGATTGTTGTGGGGGGGGGGGTGATAATATTTTGAAGGGCTGGTGTGTTATCTGGGTTATAGAGGATTTTGTTAGCCATGATCAGCAGGTTATATTGGATGAGACTGGGAAGTTCTAGCCACCCAAGCTGTTTTAGGTTGATGCAGTGGTGTGTTTTAAAAGGCATTCCAGTGGCAAACCTGGCAATATGATTGTAACAGGTTGACAGTCTATTTAGTACAGATTTGTTTAGATTGGCGAGAAGGGGGGAGGCCTATGAAAGTGTTGAGAGTAGATGAGAGCGAGCTATAGCCATCTTATCTGGAGGGGTTAGGAAGGCTTTTATTTTATACAGTGACCCAAGTTTTTTATTGATGTTTTTGATTGTTTGATTTACATGTAGGTCAAACTTTAGGTTACTGTCAATTTTGTAGAGTGGTCAGGGGAAATTATTGTCCCATCTTTTGCATTTTGGTAAAGGTGAAGGCGGCAGACCTAAGAGTTGGAGAGAATAACAGCATTTTAGTTTTTTTGGGATTTAGTAACAATCTACATTCAGAGAGCCAATTTTCTATGCTATTAAAGGTGGACTGGGTAGCGACCCTCAGGTCTGTGGGAGAAGTAGCTGAGCAAATCAGGGTGGAGTCATCAGTGTATTGGATACAGCTAACATTTGGTATGACTGTATACAAGTCATTAATAAAGATGGAAAACAGTAGGGGCCCTAATATGGAGCCTCGTGGTACTCCAAGGGTGTTTGGTAATAGATTAGAGAGCTTGTTCTGCCATAGGACAGCCTGTTGTCTTCCATTAAGGTAGGATGTAAACCAAAGAAGGGCTTTAGTATCAAGGTGGAAAGTTTGCAAGGTGTGAATCAGAAGCTGGTGATCAACCATGTCAAATGCCTTGGAAAGATCCAAGAATAGGGCAGAGGATATGTGATTATTGTTACGGTTATTGTTTATGGTATTGGTAAAAGCCATTAATGCTGAGGTTGTGCTATGGTGTGGACGAAAACCATGCTGGGTATCCGCCATGAGGTGATTCTGGATTAGGTGGTGCATAAATTGATTTTGTATACATTTTTCCATAATCTTTGCAAGTGGAGAAAATATAGCTATAGGTCTATAATTGGAGAAGTTCGTAGAGGAACCTCCTTTATGTAGTGGGATTATGTAGGATGTTTTCCAGATGGTGGGAATGTTAGCTTCTGCTATGGTACGATTGATTAGTATCGATATTGGATAGGCAATGGCATCAGCTGATTTTTGAAGGTACTCAGCGGAGAGTGTGGTAGGTTTTAATTTTTTGATCAAGTTATGGATAAGTGATGTGGACACTGGTTGGAAGGAGAACGAGAGTCGGTTTTTAGAGGTAGAAGTATCAGGGGCAGGGGAGCTAGAAGGTAATTGTCTAGCTAGGGTTTGAATTGTTTCAGTAAAGAAATGGTTAAAACTGTCAGAGACCTCCTCTGGGGATTTATCAATGGTGGCAGCAGGGATAGGTATAGATTTTAACAGGGCGGAGTAGATTGTTCAGCCCTGCCCAGAACATCTGAGGATTGTCCTTGCTGGTTGTCTTCAAATTGCAGTAGTATTGTTTTTTTGTCCTGTAGAATACATTTTTTGTTTCATTCCTAACATACCGATATTTAACATGATCATGGGAGTCTTTTGTGGAACGCCATTGAGCCCATGGTGCAGTTCTTGCTTTTGTACGTTTTGAGTGGGCAGGTGCATGTAGATCAAGAATTCCAAGAAATTTGTTGTTAAAATAGGCAACTGCCTCCTCTAAAGGTAGATGTTTAGCATGGACCAATTACAAGAGCTAAGTTCTAGTTGGAATTTGTCAGGGCCAAAGTTTCTTTTGCTCCTGACTTTTCTGAGTAGGGGTTGTTGTGGGGTAATGGCTTTATCCTTAACTATGTAAGTGAGAAGATGGTCACTTAGGTCATCGGGGAGGGTACCAGCAGTGTACAGTTGGGGGTTACTATTTACGAGTACCCAGTCGCATATGCTATACTTTTGGTTGGGTTTCCCATCTGGTATGCAGACGGGAGAAGCCATGTTCCACATCCACTTACAGACCTAGGAAGTTCAAGACCTTCCTTAGGCCTTTCTACTTTTCATAGGCTAATGGCCCCCTCCTTGAGATATAGCTCAATAAAAGACTGCATACCTTCCCCCTGCCACTTTCAGGCCCTTCACAATTAGCAAAAAATCATCAAAATAATTAACAGACTTTTGCTATGAGGCCTGTCTTTGCCATCTCCATCACAGAACCATGCTACACTTCACAAAAGCAGCACATTGTACTGCATAGCCCACTGGCATTGCCTTGTCATAATAAAAGCTACCCCCCCCCCCACATGCCAAACCAGGGCCAGTCTGCCTGCTATGAAGGCAACAGAAGAAATGAGGTTTCTATAGCCAACTTTACTAACCAAGTGTCTCTAAATTTCCTGATAAGCCTCACCACATTATCCAGAAATACATAATGCATGTTCATATCCCACTTGTCTATTCCTCCAGGAACAACAGGTAATGAATCTACCTAAATTCCCCAAGCTACTTCTTGGGTATCATCCTCAATGTAATAATTTGCAAAACTTTAAAAGGCAGAACCTCAAAAGGACCTAAAACCCTTCCTGCCTTCATTTCTTTGTCTAGTAGACTCTGTGCTAACCCCACCCAACTTCCTTAGAGATTTCAAATTCTGTACTACTATTCTATATGTCCCTTGACCTAATGGCAAACCTGACTGCAAAACCCTGTACCAATTCATTAACTTCATTCCCATTGTGCTAATTGTGTCATAAATGCTGCAAGGCTGCCACTCTAATAGTAGAAGAGTATAGATGTTCTACAACCACTACTTAAAAGGACAAGAGATCTCTTGCACTTCAAAATTTACCTCTTCCTGTAGCACCATATTCTCCTCTCTCAACTTGCCTGCTACTACCTTGAGGAGTGGATACATATGGCCACCTGCCCGTTCCTGCTGTACAAACCTCAAAATTGCATGCCAATCTCCACACCTTGAGCAAATATGGAGAAATCTTCAGGAAGGTTAAGGGCATCTCTCTGTAATGAAGACTCAACACATTCTACCCCATTCCCCATTCTCAAATAACAGGTGTCTGGTCTGGACTCCCACCCTGTCCAACTGTGTCCAGCAATATATCAGCATAGATGGTCTCCCATCACTGTGATCTATCAACTGCTTTCAAATTTTGCAAACACTTGTTATGTTACAATCAAGCACTGCCATCCTGTAGCCACTGTGCCTCTCCGACAGTTGGAAAATATGCCAACAAAGGCCTGTAAAGCATTCTTCTCTAAAATAACTGCCATCATATAAATGAAATGTTGTTCCAGTTACTGACCCTGAGTCTTCCTGGCCTCCTTGTACCCGAGGCTGATAGAGCAGCTATGAGATCCTTTGCTCCTGGTGCCTTAGCCTTTGTAATCCTCTGTGCCCTACCTCTGTTGATCAGAACAAACACATTCATAAATCTCGCTCTCCATATGTTATAGGGATATGCAGTGTCACAGAAGCACCTGTCTTGCCTATCAGAAATGGTGGTATTCCCTGTCAATCATTTGACCCCCCCCCCGACTTACATCTGTTAACTCACATATTTCAAACATAATCCCTACCAGCCAGGACTCTCTACAACCTAACCCTCCTCTTTGCCCGTCTCCTCCTAAGCCCATCTCCCCTACTCACCTCCTGCACCAAACTTGAAGTTTTCACGGCTAACTCAGCTACCTCTTCAAAAGATAAAACATTAGCTGCCCATGGCTTGGGCTCCACTGCGCTGTTCCTTTGACACCTTGCACTCTTTTCTGCATTCTCCTCCTTCTTTTTGTAGGCATTTCTTGGCTGGTTTGCTCTGTTGAGGGCTTGCACTTTTTCAATCTCTCCCCTCAGGTGCTGTGTTGGGCTCTGAAATGTAGCAGCCATGTCCATAATCAAGGCCTCTGCTTGAGCCACAGTCCCAGGCAACCACTCCTTCAATGCCTGGACTTCTACCATACTGCAATAAAAAGCAAAGTATTAGTAACATAATCAACTTCCCTATCCAGCTCCCTCCCAACTGACCTGCTGTTGTCCATCCAAACTTACCACAGCCACAATATCCCTGATCTCCCCCTGCCTTCCAGATGCTATTCTTCTTTTTTTTGTTTTTAATATGTTTCCTCTCCTGTCACAAGTACACTGCCCACATCATATTCCCCTATAAAGTAACAACAGTGGCCTGACTACTCCTGTCATTAATTAGGCCCTAGTATTCTCAATTTATAGACCTCAAATGTTTAGCTTTGCAGAAGATGACCATTATATGATTCATATTTTTAATTCACTCCTCTTAAAAATCTGCATTTTCATGACAAAGCATCAAGGATTTAAGTTACGACATAATGATATACATTTGACAGTCAGACATCATTTCCTTCAGAAACTGTGTGCTATTGCAAACAACTGTTATTCTATTGCTATCTAAATTTATGAGAGCCATATTTAAAACTAGTCCCTGACTTTGGGTCTTTGTCTCCCCATTATTTTTTGCCGTGTCCAGCTTTCTTGAGCTTAGAAGCTGAAAAAAATGCTGCCATCATATGCCAAAGAACAAGATGAAATGATGGACAGAACACAATATAAAGCCAAGGGCTGTACCATCTCGAGATCTCACCATCATCATAAACTAGTTATGGATTTCCTCTTTCATTCATTAGGTTATTTATTTATTTACATATTTTATTTATTCTTTGCAAAGTTCTGCATTCATGAGAGTATGGAAAGCTGCCAGCCAGTGCTATTGCCAGTCTACCTAAACAACCCCCATGGTGCGCAACTGTGACCACAGCACAGAGCTCCTCAGTTAACAGCACACCTCTGTCATCCCCCTAAAAAACCTTCTTCTGCCAACTACCTCAAACAGCTGTGTCCTAACTTGCTTTCTGTCCCCTTTTGCCATGTTGTGCTTCCTCTTGACTTTTTTTTTTTTTTACCTCAATGGAAAAGAGAGGAAGGCCTTCCCTCCTCCAGCAGCCTATCAATTGCTAACAACAAATTCCCTCTTCAACCAGCCTATCAACTGTCAACAACAAATTCCCTCCTCCACCAGCTTATCGATTGCCAACAACAAAATGAAAGCCTGCCTCTCAAAGCTTTTTTCTTGTGGCCTAGTAGGTGTCAAGCCTCAGGCAGCATTAGCCACCAAGAACATGCAATACTCACTCCACTAACAACCGGGAATGTCAAATCTCGGAAGAGAGACAATTTACATCTGCCAACCTACCCTTGCATCTCAGAGGCCTTGCAAAGCCAAAAAAAACATAGTTTATTAACCCAATTATACATAACATGAGGAATAATATAATAATATATATGAATTTAGCAATAATACATTACAATATATTATAATGTATATATATATATATATATATATATATATATATATATATATATATATAATTATATATATTTAGTCATAAGCATAAGGTACTGTCAGCCGCAGAGAGCCCAACCAGTAGTTATAGCCACTTTTTTGACTCTGTAGACACCTTGATGTTATACTTTATTGGAAGCTCTTGGTGAATTACACAAAACTGTATTAAGACCATTTGCATCATATCATAAGATACAGCCATGTGAAGCGCAGTTTAAATAGAATATTATTTATGAAAGTATAAGAAATATTAACCAACTGATAACATATATCTGAATAATTACATATTAAAGAAACCTATTTCTAATGCAGATATTGCTGCTGGCAAACAGTTTTGCATTCCAGTGCTTCATCTACAAATACATTGCCTACTGCCTCTGAGAACACATAAATTGCTGATGATAATGCCACAACATTTCCTGAACTAGAGCAGCTGCTATACAAAAGGGAATGGCTGCCAAACACCAATAGATTCTGACTTACTAGGCATGCAGTTCTGGAGAATATTAAGAAGCCTATCCCAAATGCCCAATTGTTCCAAAGCTAGTTAAATGAAGAGTACAGAAGAGGGTACAGATCAACAAATATACTCAGAAAGACCGACGTGATAAAAGCAATGTGCAGTACCAGAAAAGACCAGGATCTATCATACATTATTGCAAAAAAATACAGTGAAAATATCAGCACAGGCAAAAAACTTAGAAGATATGCAGACAAATATAAAGGAAAAGTACAAAATTAGAAATTTATTGATAACCAAAAATGTTTTATAGAGATTTGGGTAACAAGGCAAAAGTAATAGAAACACTACCAAAACAAGAAGAAATGGACACATTTTGGAGAAATAGCTATGAAGATCCCGTGGGACATAACAAAAGATGCTGAATGTATAGAAGTAAAGAAAGAACAAGAAGTTCAAATGTACAGGATATGAAAGAGGATGAAGTAACGGCCACAGAAACTGCAATAAAATTAAGAAAAGCTCCTAAATGTAAAACCCCATGCCCAGATGCATTACCTAACTTATGGCTAAAAGTATTAACATCTTTACATGAAGATTTAGCCATGAGTAATAACTATTTATATGTGCTCCCTGAACAGATGCCAACCTGGTTAACAGGAAAATGATATTCCTCCTTAAGAGTGAAACTGCAAGCTATCCTAAAAGCTAAAGACTAATAACTTGCCTTCTGATGATGTATAAACTATACTCTGGAATTGATACTAATAGAGTTTATAGTCATTTAAAAGAAAACCCAATCATTGCAATAGAACAAAATAGTAACAAAAAAAGTGATATGGAACAAAGGATCAGTTGTTAAATAAAATCATAATGGAGAAGTATAAAAAGGGAAAAATCTAAGTATGGCATGAACAGACTACAAAAAAGCATTTGACAGCATCCTACATTCGTAGATAAGAGAGTGCTTACAAATGTATAAAATACACAATACATTGATCGATAACAGTACAGTAACCATGAAACAGTGGCAAACCACTTTACGGCTCAGCCATGATAAAGGACAAATTATTATCCCAGGGATAAAAATTCAAATGGGGATATTCCAGGGTATCTTTTGTCTTGCCCTTAAACCTTTAAGCTGCCTACTTAATAGATTAGGTCACTGCTACAATTTGGCTCCCAGAAAACAACAAAGTGTAAAGATTTCTCATCTTCTTTTTGTGGATAATTTAAAACTGTAGTTCATCAGATCTGAAGGAGCATCTGCAAGTGGTCAAAACTTTCTCAGATGATATAAGGATGCCATTTTATCTTGATAAATATGCAAAAGCAACCTTTAAAGGAGGAAAGCTGCAGCATCAAGAAAATATCAGTTTGGGACAGAAATGTGATATGAAAGAATTTGAGCAAGAGGGAGTTTATAAATACTTGGGAATTGATGAAGGATCAACAATAAAACATGAAAAAATCTGAATAAAACTTAGTAACAAATATTTCAGAAGACTAAAATTAATGTTAAAAACAACCCTGGCATCCAAGATGTAAATCGATTTGCTCTTCCTGTTCTAACTTATAGTTTTGGGGTGATTGACTGAACCCAAAATATACTGGATGAGTTGGACAGGAAAACCAGAAAATTGCTTCATCCTTATCAAATGATTTAAAAAAAAATCAGTGTATACCGATATTATATATTTCCCATTCCGGAGGAGGTATTGGGCCTCCTCAAAACTGATTACATGTATAGACCGGCAATTGTAGCACTGCATACATATCTGCTGACCTCATAAGATCCAAACACAGTGAAACTTTAAAACATGAGGATAACAAGTCTAAGATGACTTCCCTGCTTAGTTTAGCAGAAGCATATTGGTGTCAAGCAGAAATATAAATCAAAGTCGTCGATAAAAATCAGGCACCAAATAGATGTGTCAAAAAAAAAAGAAAACATATAAGGTGAAAGATCAGATGTGATGGCAAGAAATGTAGAAAAAGCACAAATATATTTGCAAGTCAGAAAATCTCTGGAACAACCTCATGTTGATCAAGATCGAATGCAGGAATGGTTAAGGAGAGGTGAATTTAAGTCAAAAGATGAAAGGATAACATTGGCAGCCCAAGACAGTAGATTATATACAAGTTGGTTTAGAAAGTCCATTGAACATGTGGGAGAAATAAGCAAATGCATGTTTTGTAAAATAGAAATGAAAGCAGTCACAAATCTTGTTGCTGGGTATGATGCACTAATAGTAAAAGGCCTGTATACTGAAAAGCATAATAATATGGCAAGACTGTTGCACTGGGGATTGTGCAAACATCATAATATTGAAGTAGCAGAGAAGCATTGGAAGCATGAACTACAAAGCATTATAGAAAATGATGACGTTTATATCACATGGGATCACCCATTACCAACAGTTCAAAAAATAGATGCAAGAAAACCAGATATAGTATTTCAAGAAAAGAAGGCAAAAGTAGCACTGATCATTTAAACTCTACAGCTATTAATTACAATGACTTACTTACAGAGAGATACAAAGTCATAAGATACCAAGATTTGCAGGCAGAAACGAGGACAGTGTGGCAAAGGAATACCTACAGTACCAATGGTAGTAGGAGCAATGGGTTTCATAAAAAAGAATTTACAGTCGTATTTAGATATGTTACCAATACATGCAAGTATGGATCAACTGCAGAAGGAGTTAGTTCTGGGCATATTACTGGTGCTGAGAATATCACTTTTGGCTAACATCAAAGATTGAAACAATACTAATCTCATGAACTTTAATCATACTTTGACTTAGGAATGGGGTTCATTCCTGTCATGGTATCAGTAACCCAAAGGACTAAGAGAAGTTAAAACTAGGTAAAGGAAAATAGAAAGAATCAAACCCTTCACCCTTGCCACAGGAAACATATCATTAATGATTTGGAGCTTTAGTCCTCTCACTAACTGCCAAAGTAAAGGTTTTTAACTAAATGCTGAAATTCTTGATAGTCTGATCTAGTAAAGAAGACTGTATGACAGTACTATGCAACAATAACTACACAAGGGATGTTCAAACAAAATATTTCTGATCATCACTCCAAATAATGCAGACAGTATGACCTGACAAATGTCAACCTCTTTGCAATTGCTGGAGCCTGTAAAAAAGGTACTGCAAAAATATACTGTACTGCAACATGTTTAGACTTTATTACACAATCCAGTCCAATTAATGAATCAATGTATTCTTTAGTGAAATGATTAAAGCAAAACAAATAATGTCAATATAAATGCTGCAGCAGCTTTTGTTCAACAACCCATAAGTCAAACAAAAATCAGAAATATTACCACATACAGCATACTATTTTTTGATGGGGGCTTACATGCTTGAAGGCCAAGTACATCGCATTTTGACCTCCCTATGTCTTCCCTATCATCAGAAATAGCTATTCCATCTGATATAGGTCTGTATTATTACAACATAAACCTCCAAAGTCAACACAGCCAGATCATGGACAAACATGGCCCTATGCAGGGTAATACCGGCCCCTGCCAGTTATACCAATATCCCATTACTTAGATTCATAACCTGTTACTAAGCTAATGACCCAGGGGGGGCTTTTTAAGTCTATCCAAGTTTTCCAAAAAGAATAATGTCCTGTATCCAAATAAGACATGGGTGCCAGGACTGCTGTAAATTTCCTATTCCCCAATTACTGGTGTAGGTTGCTATTAAATTAGATAACAGAAGAACTCAGCTTCACATGGATGGGAAGCTGAGTTCTTCTGTTATCTAATGTGTAGGTTGCGCTTAAATTAGATAACAGAAGAACTCAGCTTCATATGGATGGGAAGCCTGTTCCACGGGAGGGACAGTCTCAGGGACAATATCTGTCTCTCCAGCATGTACTGTTCAAGTCACAGACAAAATTCAGGTCCCTAGACCTTGTATTTCATGTACTGTTTGACTTACAAACATGCATAAGATTCATAATTCTAGGATTTGTGGATGCCTTGTAAGCCAGGCATAGATCACCCCTCAGCAATCTAAAGGAGACAGGGTAAGGAAAATTATTTAAACTGCTCTGCATAAGGGAGGTTTGCTGTGCCTTGTATTCTTTTTGTAATGAATATCTGAGATCACTCTAGTTGCTACATATGCCTTGTTAGGTACAAACTGAAGGGAGCACTATATTCTATGATTGGTCTGATAAGGACAGAGTGCAGTGAGATAATGATATTTTGGACCAAGGTGCCATGCCCTTACTTATAAGTTGAACAACATAAAAGGGTTTCCTCACCACTGTGGCCAAGTGGTGGTCAAAGGCAAGGCTACTGCCTACATGCATACCCAGATCCCTGACCATTGGGTTGATTCCTGAAGACATATTATTAACATGGTAATTAGCTGGGATGTTTGACTTCCCAAAGGGTCCAATTATGCATTTCCTAGCAATGACTTTAAGACCATGGCTTTGGCACCATTTCATAGTCAGAAATAGGCCTTCTTGAAGAATGCAGTGTCTGCAGGAGAGATGATGATAGCCCCCAACTTGCAATCATCTGCAAACTTAGTCAGCCATAAACCTTCAGTGTTTGCTTCCACATCAGAAAAATATATGCCAACAGGAGCAGGACCAGTACTGAGCCCTGGGGGACCTTGTTATTGACTGGACTCTTAGTAGAAGTGGCCCCACCTATTTTGACCTCCAGGGTCGTAATCAGTGAGTCAGTTGGCTATCCAGTGGGTGATAAATGGGTTTATACCTAATTTAGAGACCTTGTTTATAATACCGGAGTGGTGTATTGTATCAAAGCTTAGCCAGGTCGAAGTAAGCTCTGTGCACAGTCTTGCCTTAATCCATTGCTTTGCTGACCCTCTCAAAAAAGTCCACCAGATTTAGTTGGCATGACCTACCTTAACAAAGGTGAACTGTGAATGGATCCAGTGTTTGCAGGTTATCTATGTCCTCATTTATCATGTCTATGATGATTCTTTCCATAGCCTTACATATGAGGCCAGTCAGACTTATAGGCCTACAGTTACCCAGGTCAGTGGTTGGGCCTCCTTTGTGCAAGTGAATGACTGTAGCCTGTAACCATCTTCTACTCCTTGGGCACAAAACCTGAATGTAGGTTCCAGCTGAAAAGTGATTCAGGTGGAACAGAAAGGTCATGTTTTAATGCTATTGAGTAAGCATCCTTAGATGTTATTGGGACCCATTGATACAGTGTTTTTTGGCCTTTTGGCCTTGGAAAGTATACTGCTGACCTGTTCCCTAGTAATGTTTGGGGGACTGTGGTATATGGTATTTCCTTTTTTTTGGGGGGGGGTTGAGCTGAACCTTTAAGCCAAAAGGTTGGTAATAGTTTCCTGTTCAGTGTGGGCGATGCCATTTACAATAAGTTCTTTGCACTGTTTCATACTTCCCTTGAGGTTACAGACATAGCTGCAGAAGGTTTGTATTTGTCCTTTTCTGTCTCTCCCCAATAACACTGTTCTAACCTTTCAGCATACATACTATTTTCTTCTTCACTTTTAAAATTATCACAGGGATTTGGATTTCATTGAAAACTTATTTCAAATTTTATCAAAAAACTCTGACAGCCATTCTCCAAACAAAACACTCTCACACTGAAAACAGACTTGTGAGAAACTGTAATTTTTCTAAACAAAGCAAAATACTCTGACATTGAAAACAGACTTATCATGATAAGTAGTAAACTTCTCTTAGTGAAAATGCACCTAGCAACCCATTAAATTACAAGAGACATGCTGGGATTCACAATCAAATATCATACATTGAAGTGCTAATTAGCAACTATGTGAAGGCTGCAGGAATTCAAAAGACAAGTGTGTAACATGTTTGCTAACATCCTGGTACAGACCTTTTAAGGAGCAGTACATGAGTACTGTCTAGTGAATTAAATTGGAAGAGTCACACAGAAGACGAATGAAAGATTGAAAGAATCAAACCATGTACTACAGGAAGCAGTTCTATAACAGCTCTTAGTCTTATTCATGTGGACTAAGTGCTATACAAACTGTTGAAGCCCAAACACATCTCTGTGTCTCCAAAAAAAAAACAAGCTAAATTAAAAAGTATTCATAATACAAACCATGTACTACAGGAAGCAGTTCTATAACAGCTCTTAGTCTTACTCATGTGGACTAAGTGCTATACAAACTGTTGAAGCCCAAACACATCTCTGTGTCTCCAAAAAAAAAAACAAAACAAGCTAAATTAAAAAGTATTCATAATATTTTGCCAAAATATAGTTAAAGGAGGACTGGCAGTTGGTGTGAGGATTATGGCTCTTATCTCCCTACAGGGATTGACTCTGCGTGATAAATCACATAACTAGACAAGCCCTCTAACTGGGGCATCACACACACAGCAGAAAAATGTAGTAGGCAGATCTCTAACCTCCTTGCTCCTCTATTCAAACTCCCTAGCTTCAAAATAACTCTGGGACTTCATGCTTAACAGCTCAAGCTCCACCTCAAAGCTGATGCACAGCTCTTGCTGAATTCAGTTTAAAAAAAAATGCATCATCGCATCTGGTGCTCATGCTTAAAAGCTCTGCCAAACTCCAGTTTAAAGATGCATGCGCCAGTTTCAAAGATGATCTGCATTACTTCCTTCATATCTCATTGGCTGCTACTGAGATTGGAGAAGCAGAAGGCTGGATATTCATAGCACTGCTGTGTAAGAATGTCCGCTCCCCCCAGCCAGCAATGGGCCCTAAGCAGCTGTTTAAGCCGCTTCGTGCTGGATCGAGCTCTGCTTGGGATCATGAGGAAGCAGCAGTAGACCAGATAATCTCTGAGCTTGTGTTTACAGATGGCTATGGCCAGGCTCTCTAGGCAGTACTAGACCCTAGGCAATAGACTATGTTGCCTTGTGATGGATCCATCGCTGCCTGGCATCATGAGGACAAAGCAGTCTGGGAAAACTGCTTTCCTTCAAGGAAAGACAAATCCCCAACCTGTACTGCCTGACAGCCTGAATACTACCTCAATGAACCTTTTTACCCTCTGCCTAATACACCAGATATGAAAAGGAAATGGGGCGAGGTGGAACATAACGCAACTGGCTGCAAGGTAAGCCTACCCTCCTAGGCTAACAGTCCTACCCATATCTCACATATCCCACCTCCTACCTGCCTTATTAAGCTGTTCTACTGGCCCTAATTGGAGGAATTTTTTATGCTTTTGTTTATTTTTTTTTAAATAACAAACTCTCACTCTGTCTAAAATAAGTGTAAGACTACAAGCACGTATTTATGTGAACAGAAAAATACCTGCCCATAATAAAGAATCATGCTAACCGTAATTCCATTTTTCCATTCATGTTTTGACATTGTAATCTGCTTCCTGAATGAAATGCTGTAGCACATTCTTGCATCTGCACATTGTGTGTGTGTGTGTGTGTGTGTGTGTGTGTGTGTATATATATATATATATATATATATATATATATATATATATATATATAAATATATATATATATATTTTTTAGCATATCCTTGTATCTGCATATACACTATGTTTTGTTCATGTCTTATGTGATCCTAGTCACCCAGATGGTCCATTGAGATCAGTACACTACACTACCCTGGGAAAGAAAGAAAGAAACAAAGAAAAAGAAAGAAAGAAAGGGGACTGTACTTACATTTAACAGGATACGTGCAATACCACTCTGGTGGTTTTGGGCATAGGCAATTGATCAGTGTGAACCAAAAGCCCACACCAAAGAGGCCAACTGACTAACAAACATTCCTATAAACAGCCTTCCCCCTCCTCCCCTAGCTTACCTCACTTCCTACCCTCTTACCCTACAATGCCTACTTCCTTCAACTGAAATCTCCACCTTATATTCCCAGGTTAACATTCCAAACACATTAATACCAGACAGGTAATATGTATAAATACATCTAACTGTCAAATATAATTTGTATATTGTACAACCTTACTTTTATTTTGTTTACATATGTCACAGTGTTTTATATTAAAATCTGCATCATGGCACTTTTCAGTAAGCTGCTATTTCACACCAATCTGTCCTCATTTCCTCTAATCCTCATTAGCTTCGAGGGTACTGTAAAGGTTTTCTCCTACAGCCTACTCCTGTTTGATGTAAAACGATTAACAAAGGTGGTAGACTGTTCAGTCAGTAGTAAAAAGAGCACTTTTACATCACCTGCAATGCACCCTTAATTATTTGAGTCTGCATGTTCTCCCCGCAGTTGGGTAGCGTCCGAAAGACATGCGTGCGTAAATGGGCGTGCCTTTGTTGAAGGTTGGGCGTCAAGCTGGCACCTTGGCGTTTCATAAAAAAAATCTACTGCCAATCATTAGCGGACCGGAGTTCTGCCATGGCGACCCCTTACCGGGAAAAGCTGAAAGACAAACAACAACTACATTTTAAGAATGGAATAATACAACACATTTCAAGACTATAAAATATGTCAGCATGAGATTTAACCTTGCCTGGCTGCTTTCTCTCCGCTCATGCTCCCTTACACTGACACAACTACATGTCACTGTAGCAGTAGAGCAGTATAAGCAGTTCCTTCTCTCTCCAATAGATTCGAGTCCACCTACTTTGTCGAATGCATTCCTAAGTCCAAATAATGTCATAGGAGAATGAAAGGATAAATCCCATGTCGATGCAAGAATGACTTGCAGACTCCACACTGAGGCAACTTCAGACAAGAAGTGAACCAAAGAGCCAAGCAGTGTGATGCAGCAACAATAACCACTGCATAGTTGTGCCATTATCAACAGCAAATCACTTGTAAACAAAATGAGTTAGCATTTATATGTTTAGCTTCTTTGAGCTCACTTTTGGCTTGCACATGATGGCTTTTACTATTCCTCTGCAGTGCAGCACACAAGAAGCACAGCAATATAAAAGCATTCCTTATAAAAGAAAATAGTGCAACAGCTGAAAACTAGAACAAGTTACAAAGCATCAGCAACACAATCCCAAAGATATTCTGCAGAAAAGTGAAACACAGTAAGCTAACAAAAATGGCATACATGGACATTGTATAGTTTAGACATTACTGTTACAGTTTACAATCAAAAATGCACCATATATTTTATACTGGGTACATAGTACACATCTTTAAAAGTGCAAAAGCACAGGAAGTGCATGCCTTGCAGTACTCTTCCTTTTAGAAAGAACTTGAGTAAAGACACAAGGAAACACTAAGAACAAACACAGTGTCTACGTTGTTTACTGAACACCCTGATGACCATTACTATATTACATGGTGCCAGAAGTCAATAACATATATTTGAAAACGTAACAACATATAGTCGATTTACAAAACGTCTATGGCTCAAAGTCATCATCTTCTTTTGGCTGCTCCAGTTAGGGGTCACCACAGCAGATGAACTGTTTCCATTTCTTCCTGTCCTCTGCATCTTGCTCTGTCACACCAACCACCTGCATGTCCTCTCTCACCACATCCAGAAACCTTATCTTAGGCCTTCCTCTTTTCCGGTTACCTGGTAGCTTCATCCTTAGCATCTTTTTCCCAATATACTCAGCATCCCTCCTCAGCACATGTCCAAACCAATGTAATCTTGCCTCTCTGGCTTTGTCTCCAAACCTTCCAACCTGGGCTGACCCTCTAATATACTTATTCCTGATCCTGTCCACCCTTGTCACACCTAGTGCAAATCTTAACATCTTTAACTCTGCCACATCCAGCTCTAACTCCTGCCTTTTTGTCAATGCCACTGTCTCCAACCCATATAACATAGCTGGTCTCTTTCACTCTTACTGGTACTCGTCTGTCACAATCACTCCTCACACTCTTCTCCACCCACTCCATCCTTCTTGTACTCTCTTCTTCACCTCTCTTCCACACTCACCATTACTCTGAACTATTGATCCCAAGTATTTAAACTCATCCACCTTCACCACCTCTACTCCTTGCATCCTCACCATTCTTCTATCCTCCCTCTCATTCACACACATATATTCTGTCTTAGTCCTGTTGACCTTCATTCCTCTTCTTTAGAGCATATCTCCACCTCTTCAGGGTCTCCTCCACCTGTTCCCTACTCTCACTAAAGATCACAATGTCATTTGCAAACATCATAGTTCACGGGGACTCCTGTCTGATCGTGTCTGTCAACCTGTCCATCACCATTGCAAATAAGAAAGGGCTCAGAGCTGCTCCTTGATGTAATCCCACCTCCACCTTAAACGCATCCGTCACTCCCACCGCAGACCTCACCGCTGTCACACTACCCTCGTACATATCCTGTACCACTCTTACATACTTCTCTGACACTCCCAACTTCCTCATACAATACCACAACTCCTCTCTAGGCACCCTGTCATATGCTTTCTCTAAGTCCACAGAGACACAATGCAACTCCTTCTGACCTTCTCTGTACTTCTCCATTAACACTCTCAGAGCAAACATCGCATCTGTAGTACAGAAGTATAATTTACAGTTTAGAAAAAACTGTCCATCTGCAGCCACCAGGAATTATAATGCTGCAGGGTGATTTAGCAGAAAACTAAGTTTTTGATCCAGAAAATTAATTCATTACTAAATGCACGTATAACAGCCAAGCAGCCTGAAAAGGTCCAGTGTACCACATTTATACAAGTCAGTGGTAAGAATCTTTGACCATATTTAACACTTTTACCTTGCAATAAGACAAGAAAGGTAGAAGAACAGCAAATACAGAGCCAAATTCAGGTAATACTGTCAGCCAAGACCTCACTTTCTGATTATTCACCATTTGTTCTTTACATGGGTACAATGTCATGCAGACACAACAGATGACTATGCTATTTAGCTAAAGAGGAGATAATTAAATGTGAATCTGATGAACAGCATAATCTACTGATTAATAAAGATACAACAATGTGAGGTATAATAAATCATCAAAAAAAGACCAGGCCATTAAGATAATTAGCCCTGACCTAGTCAAAGGTTGTAGATGTTTGCAAATTACAAGCACACAACTGTATTTTACATCCTGGGTTTGTACAGCTTTCTGCAGCTCAGTCACTCACAGCTAGAAGCTAATATGTATGTTTGATACACAGACTTTGCTACTAAAAATACTTTTTCTGTATCTATGATCTTTCAGGCAGTATTTACAGATTGGAGATGTGAAGGCAAAGCATCCACACCGAGGGGTACAGGCAGACTTACCCCCTGCAAATTAATAGGCTACAGAAAATACTACAGTTGCTAAAATAGATCCCAAGTACAGAATAAAATAAAATAATTAAAAAAAGGAAATGAATGTGTGCAAGATAATACATATGTAAAATAAACTGAAAATAAGAAATAAGATGAGACTGTATTGAAAAAAGTAACAATGAAGAGAAAGATAGCCATTAGGTGCAAAGGACGTTGAAAACAAAACCTTGTATATAGGTATGGCTATAAGTGCTAATTTTTGCATTTAGTCAGCTTTGTGAAACCTGTGCTAGAAAGTGTAATTTTTCAAAGATCTGTAAAAGCAAAGACAACGATGTTCAAAATAATGTGCATACTGTTGCACAGAAACAAGGGTGTGAGTGGGTTGGGACAACTGCAATGAAAACAAGTGATTAAATGAAGTCTGAAATCAGAGGAATTCAGACAAGACTGCATGTCAGAATGATGGTATTGCTGAAAATGGCAAAAATAAAGACTGAATTTAAACTATTCACAGGTGAACAGTATAATATTATGTCTGAAGGTACTTTTGAAGCAGTAGGGCTAAAGTGGTCAAAGAAAAGAGAGTTATGTAGCTGCTCTTACATACTGAGGACACCAAATAAAGCTAATAGACAAAAAGCAACAAACGTGAATACAAAAATAAGAAGTATAAGATCACATTCAAACTGATGCACTCAAAAAGTTAACCCTCAATGTTCTGGGTTGCAAGGCTTGTGAGAAGCTAGGGATAGTAAAACAAAAACAATATGTAAAGATAAAGAGTGAATGTGTTCCTTGCCTACATTCAACGACAGCTGCTGAGGCATCTTGAATAATGCACAGGGCCAGAGCAGCGATATCCATCAAAGCTATGTTACTTAATAAAACACTTAGGAAGTTGTCAGAATATACAAAAATCATAACGATATGACAGTGATATTGGCTGCATCAGTACTTCTCAAGAGTAGAAAAGAAGTATAATACAAAGTGAATTAAAACCTTAGATAATTAAGGAGCAACTGGAGCTAAAGAATGGGGCAACAGTGTGGCTACTACTGTGAAGCAAAATGAGGCCTGCATTTATGCTGATCTGCAAAATACGAATGAAGTGATAAAAATGGGATTATTGTAACTTGTTTACAGCTGAAAACGTTTTCTCAACAACACAGAATGCTAACCTCACTGGTGGTGTAAAGTGATGAAGCCATCACTATCGCCCAGGAGTTTGATCAGCAGCTCACGCAAGGTAGGGAGGATGGGTGTGCCTGTCCTCAAGGGCAGGGAGTCTGATGGATGGTCCTTTGCTGAGCTATATAGGAGCCCAAAACTCAGAAGGAATACCAGGGCTGGGGGGTGAAAAAGAGTGAAGTAGGACTGGCCACCACCTGGACTTGGGGCTGAGCATGTGCTCAAGTCATTCCTCATTGCTTGTCTAGCCTGTGGAAATGCACATCATCATGATGGAAGAGGGAAGCAGGTTTAAGGAAAATTATTAGCCCCTTCACAATGACAGCACTCTCCCTGTGGCTTTGATCCTTGCTCCCAGGTTCAAGTGACCCTAAAATAGCGAAGTCAATACCCTTGGCCAGTGAAATTGAATGGGTTTATTAACTGCCCATAGGGAGACTTGAAGGCCGAGAATGAAGCCAAAAAAATAAAAAAAATATATATATAAGATGCCAAGTCCTTTCCATCACCACACAAAAACAGAGGTTCTAGCAAATAAAGTTACGGAAAACTTGAAACTGTCCACATTTAATACAGCAATGCGAAGATGCCATGGGCTTCCACTTGGTATGTAATCAACACTATAGGTATTCTCTTTTTTCATTTCTCCAAGTCTTTTGGGTTTCTAATACCACGGCAGGAATGAGGCCCATTCTTAAGTCAAAGAATGAATAAATAACGAGCACAGCCTCCTGTCCCAGACAAAAATGCACCAGCACGACACCAAAAAGTAAAAGCACAAAGTTTAATCCAGTTGGTAAAAACACACTTGCGGTTAAGCGCTTTCATCCACCAGGGACTTCTTCAGAACACTGAATGAAACTGCAAAATGCCTTAAATACAGTTAAACAACACTTAATTAAAAGATCACATGTTTCTTATTAGTAATTTAAAGTGCTAGTGCCGAAAAATGTGCCAGTGCATAAGGACAATATTCCATTAAAACAACAGTTCAGTTAATCATTAGATGTATTATAAAAACAGCTAGTCAAACAACAGTTTATGACTTACGATTGTCTAAAACTGGTTTGATAGAGATGTGTTCGTTTATACCAAGGTGAGTGGAGGCATTTAGTTTAACCTGCCACCTCACCTCCTTTTCACTCACTAGTTTTTTAACATCCCCACCCCTAACATTAGGTCTAACTACCTCTAAAATACCAAAGGTAAAATTAGAACAATCCTTGCTATCTTTTAAATGCTTCCATAGAGCATTATTCTCATCCTGTTTCCTTATACTGTACTGATGATCGTAAATCCTATTACGCAGACATCTGGTAGTTTTTCCTACATAAAAACAGGGGCAGCGGGTACAAACGGCTAGGTAAATCAGGTTAGAAGATCTACAGTTCCCTTTTTGAAAAAATACCTTAGTATTGTTAAAATTCTCTAAGGTAACTACCTGCACTGCCGTAATGTATTGGCACTGTAAACATGTGCCACACCTGGTTGTCCCCCTCCTGTTGTCCAATTTGGTCTGTTTATTCTCTAACAAGAATTTCAAATTCAGACCATTCCTGTGTACAAACTGGGGCTCACTCCCCACTGCTTCCCAGACCCTTTTGTCAGTTTTAAGTACCTTCCAATTTTTCTGAATGATATTTTTAATGTGGTTACTATGGAGTCCATATTGTATAATACATGCTTTCCCAAATCTATTCGTCGTTTCTGTGTCACTCAAATGAGGTGATGTATTAGTCAGTGTACTCCCTCCCAACAGAGGGGTATACCTGGTGCCCCATTGTTGCCGGACATAAGTCCGTATATCATTAATCATACTTTCAGGATATCCTCTTTCTAGAAAAAATGTACCAATTTTTGCCAATTCCATACCCAGATCCCTACTATCAGATGTCATCCTTGCTGCTCAAATAAACTGCCCTTTTACTATGTTCCTCTTTTGGACCCAAGGATGACTACTGGTGAAATGTAAGTAGGAATTGCTGAAGGTTGGTTTTCTAAAAATATTAGATTTAAATTTACCTTCATGTAATGTAATCAGCACATCTAGATAAGGGATACTGACCTTGTCCAAATTCATGGTAAATTTAAGGTATTCACTACAGGAGTTAATATGACTAAAAAAATCATCCAACTCCCCCTTGTTCCCTTTCCACACAAGAAAAATATCATCTAAAAAACGGTAGTAGCACCCAATATGGTCCATCCACTTGGAACCAAAGATGAACTCCTTCTCCCAGTTGAAAAGAACTAGGTTTGCATATATTGGGGCGCAGGCTGCCCCCATCGCTACCCCTTTTGATTGTCTGAAGTACTTCCCCTCATAAAAGATGTAATTATGGGTTAGTACTACCTCCATAAAGTCCACAATCAGGAGTGTCCTGTCCCATGTGACCTGGCCTATCTCTTGTATACTGTCCTGAAACCTTCTCAGCCCTTCCTCATGGGGTATACTTGAGAAAAGGTCAACCACATCGATGGTTACCAGCCATTCAGCCCCCTGGGATATCTGTGGTACCAACCTACCCAAGAAGTCCCAAGAATCACGTACTAAGTGGGTGATGCAGCCCAGGCTCGATTTTAGCCATTTATCAATGACCTTCCCAAAAGGGAAAGTTTTAGAAAAACTCCCGGAGATAATTGGTCGAAATGGTGGATCTACCAGGTCCTTGTGGACCTTAGGGATACCAACAATAGTACCTATAATGGGATATTCCACTTTCAAATATTTACCCAGGTCAATATCAATACTCCCTTCAAGTATTAAATCATTAACTAAGGAGTCCACTTTACTGTATCCTCGATTCACTTCATTAAGGGAAGATATCTCATATTTTCCTGAATTCATTAATATACTATTCATTTTATCCTTATATAGTTGCGAGGGGTATATTACTGCCCCACCCCCTTTGTCCGGTTTCATTATCCGGATATCCGTATCCTCTTGCAATCTTTTTAACACTATAAATTCCTTCTTGGATAAATTGTATTCCAAATTGTTGTTACCAGGACCATTACGTTTGGTGAGCTTGTATATATCACCCACCACAAGTTTCTCAAAAGTATCTAATAGATTGTTTAGGGGGGGGGGTGTATGAGCTCCTAACTCTAAATTCCTTATCAAAATTGAACTTGCATCCACCAAATTTGACACTGAGGTTAAGTTTTCTGATGTACTTTTTAACATCTAATATATTCTCAACTAAGTTCATCCTGCTGTGGGGGATGAATTTCATCCCTTTGGATAACATAGTGAAATGTTCTTTGATAATTGCTTCATCGGTGTAATTATAAATATTAAAATTGTCATATGAGCTAACCACATTGTTAACCCTAATTATTTAATTGTCAGGGCCATTGACACACTTAGTAACAGCAGTTGCTTCGTAGATATCTATCTCGTCGCTCTCCCACCCATCCACTCTCCCTTTGCAGTCCGAAGGTTCCTCACATTTTCGTCCCAGTCCTGTTCTTCCCATAAAAAATCATTGACTGAAGGTTTGTCCCTAAAGTTCTTGTGTGAGTGCCCACCTCTATTGTCACTCGTTCCTCTGTAAACATGCCTACGATTGTCCAAACCCTGCATCTTCTTTCCTTTAAATTTACTATATTTATTGTTAATATTGTTATTATTGTAGTTACTATCCACCTTGTCCCATCTATAGGCCTCCCCTTTCTTGTACTGCTCTAAATCCCTCTGGAGTTTGTTACACTTCCGTTCAAATTGTTTAACCAGCACACCTGACACCCAGCTGAATTGGGAATCATATAACACCTCATGTTCACTAAACAGTAAATCAGCTGTAATACAATTGTTCAATTCCTCTAACTCATGTAACAAGTTACAGATTCGGCTATCATTAGATTCTATAATAAACCGCATGAACAAAAAGCCGAAACCATCAAAAAGTTTATTACATTCTTTAATATGGTTATCGTCTAGGACTATCCCCATGGGTACTTTAAAAAACCTTAAACCCATGGGGACAACACCCTTGTCCAAGCAATATTTTAAGTAATTGTTGTCCAGCTGGATGCTTTTTAAAGTTTTTAGTTTGTTGCCGAACAATACAATAGTGTTTTTGAGGTTTGGTACGCTGTGATCGAAAAAATCAGCGTTTCTACCAGAGCCTTCAGTAGAGTCAGTATTGAAGTCAAATTGTCCCTCTAGAAAAGTATTAAAGTTGGTACCCCTTTTGTCCGTTACCACTCTAGAAGGGACAAACTGTTTAACGTTACCTCTTGGACGCTCGCTAGCGGTGAAGGCATAGGTTTTCTTAGGAACAGTGCGCTTCGGCCTGGCCCCCGATACATTGAAATCACCCTCCGATCCACATTTGCTGCTGGCGAAAACTGTCCTGTTAGATGCACCGCCCAACAACCGGGATCCATTAGAGGTTAGTCTCTCATCCGTTCCTGCATGCAACCGCCCATTCGTAACATCCTCCAAAGCGCCGTCCTGTACGCCGTTACGTCTACCGCTGCCTGCCAAACCCACACCTTCAGTGATGACCGACCGAGTGTTGGGTTGAGTCATAAGTTCAATAAGACGGGTTAATTCGCCCCTCATGATGGCCATTTCGGACTGTAAACCCCTGATTTCTTCACGTCTAGGGGAAAAAATAGATGGAAGTTCGTCCAAGGAATCCATGCTCCAATCCAACCAAATAAAGGAACAACCAAGCTGAGAACAGTCCACCAAATAAATAAATAATGAGCACAGCCTCCTGTCTCAGACAAAAATGCACCAGCACGACACCAAAAAGTAAAAGCACAAAGTTTAATCCAGTTGGTAAAAACACACTTGCGGTTAAGCGCTTTCATCCACCAGGGACTTCTTCAGAACACTGAATGAAACTGCAAAATGCCTTAAATACAGTTAAACAACACTTAATCAAAAGATCACATGTTTCTTATTAGTAATTTTAAGTGCTAGTGCCGAAAAATGTGCCAGTGCATAAGGACAATATTCCATTAAAACAACAGTTCAGTTAATCATTAGATGTATTATAAAAACAGCTAGTCAAACAATATATGGATTAAACTTTGTGCTTTTACTTTTTGGTGTCGTGCTGGTGCATTTTTGTCTGAGACAGGAGGCTGTGCTCGTTATTTATTTATTTGGTGGACTGTTCTCAGCTTGGTTGTTCCTTTATTAAGTCAAAGAATGATTAAAGTTCATGAAATTGGTATTGTTTCAATCTTTGATGTTAGGCACAAGTGCTCGTCGCAGCACCTGCAATGTGCCCAATAATGACTTGCTCTGCAATTCATATGGCATTACATATATCGGTAACATATCTAAGTACGATTGTAAATTATTTTTTTAAAAATCCATTGCTCCTCCTACTACTGGAACTCTCTGGGTATCCTTCTTCCACACTGCCCTCATTTCTAGCTGCAAATCCTGGTATTTTATGAATTTGTGTCTCTCTGTACATAAAACACTGTAGTCAATGGGTGTGGCAATTTCATTTATCAGTGCTACTTTTGCCTTCTTTTCAAGAACTACTATATTTGGTTTTCTAGCATCTGTTTTTTGAACTGTTGGTAATGGGTGATCCCATGTGTTATAAACTTCATAATTTTCTATAATGCTTTGTGGCTCGTTTCCAATGTTTTTTAGGTACTTCAATATTATAATATTTGCACAATCCCCAATGCAACAGTCTTGCCACATTATTAAACCTTTCGGTATACAGTCCTTCTGCCATTATTATATCACAACCATGTGCAAATGTTTCCAGTTCTGTTTTATAAAACCTACATTTGTCTGTTTCTTCCACATGTTCAATGGACTTTGTAAACCAACGTGTATGTACTCCACTATCTTATTAACCTTTTATCTTTTGGGTTAAATTCACCTCTGCTTAACCATTCCTGCATTCGATCATGATCATGTTCCAAGAGTTTTCTATACTTGCCGTTATATTTATGCATTTCCACATTCCTTGTCATCTGATCCTTCTCCTTATACTCTTTCTTTTGTTTTTTTGTTTGTTTTTTGGCACATTCAGTTGCTGCCTGATCTTTATCTACTTCTGTTTCTATTTCCATTCCCGCTTGACACCAATATGCTTTTGCTAAGCTAAGCAGAGAAGTTACCTTAGACTTATCCTCCTCATATTTTAAAACATTCACTTCTTTTGGATCTTTTGAGATCAGCCAATATGTATGCAGCCCAACGATTGCAGATCTATACCTGTAATCAATTTCTAGAAGGCCCATACCTCATTCAGAATGGGAAATATATAGTCTTGGTATGCAGTGATTTTTATAAATCATCTAATGAGCATGAAGCATCCTCCTTGTTTTCCTGTTCAAACTATTTTTGGGGCCAGGCAGTCACTCCAAAATTGTTAGTTAGGACAAGAAAAACAAACTGGTTTATATCTTGGACTTTGTTCCTAGATGTCAACGCTGTTTTCAGTATTAATTTAAGTCTTCTAAAGTATTCCTTACTAAGTTTCATTCTTATTTGTTCATGTTTTATTGTTGATCTTTCATCAATTCCCAAATATGCATACACGCCCTCACTTGCTCAAGTTCTTTTATATCACATTCTTGTCCCAAACTGTTTTCCTGGCGTTGCAGTTTTCCTGCTTTAAAAATTGTTTTGCACATTTATCAAGACCAAATGACATTCTTATATCATCTGAAAAACTTTTGACCACTTGAAATTGTGCTTTCTGTTCCTCATCTGATGAGCTTTACAGTTTTAAATCATCTACAAAAAGAAGATGAAAAGTATTTATGCTTTGTTGTTTTCTGGGAGCCAAATTATAGCCATGGCCTAATCTATTAAGGAGACAGCTTAATGGTTTAAGGGCAAGACAAAAGAGCAGTGGTAAAAGAAAGTCACCCTGGAATTTGGCCTCTCCCTTTTTAATTTCTCCAAATCACCCTGGTGCTCCAATGAGATTTTGCACATGGAAATGAAGGCCAAGAAGTTGTAAACATAACTGATGATCTAGTAGTGTGGAGTCAAACACAGGAAGAACATGGCAAGTGTCCAATACTGTTGCTAAGCACATTATGAGCAAATATAAAATAATAACTCAGAAGCACATAGATTATCTTTGAATATATTGCATTGACAAGTATATTCATATGTACACAAATGCCCTGCACAAACACTTACACAAATGTATTAACACAGCTGTACCTGATAGGATCAAAAACAAGATCCTCAAGAAAAAAGAAGCATCCCTGGTGGACATCTAGCATTAATAAGTTATACAACAAGACGAAGAAGCTGCTGTCTAAGAGCATAAAAGGTAGGTCCCAGCACTGGAAGAACACCCTCTTCTGCTTGAACAAACAAATAAGACAACTTCGAAAAAAATTTAGCAACCATAGCTAAGACTAACCATAAGGCATTCTTCAACTATATCCGTAACCTAAAATGTAGGACCCAGATGTGTGCACTAGCTGTGGATGGCATCACACACACACTGATCCTAAGAAAATAGCTAACCTATTAGCTGACAGGTTTAGTGAAAGTTTCAGCCCCCTGTCCCCTCCAAACATTCCACAAAGTATTCCCTCTACATCTCCCCCACCTTACATCTCCAAAACCAAGTCATTAATGCTCTCTCTAAGGCCAAAAACACAGCCTCTGTGGAACCGGATGGCATCCCAGGTTGCATTTTAAATGGCTTGAAACATGACCTAGCAGCTCCATTACTTACCCTCTTCAACCGCAGTCTGAGTATTGGTTTTGTTCCTGCTGAATAGAAAAAGTACAGTTGTGTAAACGTACCATAAATGTAGATGTTCAAGCGTATTCACTGTTGCAGTAATCACATTTGGGTTATCCCTGCCAGGGTAGCCCTCAGCCGGCCCGAATAAAAGAGGATTAGTATTTTGGTGTCTGTTGCTGTCACTTCAGGACTGACGTCAGGTCGTCAGCAGTATAAAGTAAGGCAGCCGACGCCATTACATCAGTTTTTCTTGCCCTGTCAGGAGCCCCCAAGTGGGAGCCAGGATATGGTGGAAGAACCCCACCAGTAGAAAGTAAATACCAAAATGTTCCTTGTAAGTATAGAGAGAGAAAGAGAGAGAAGAAAAGGGGGATGGAGGGAGGGAAACCAGGACTGCAACAGTGAATACACTCGAACATCTACATTTATGGTAAGTGTACATAACTGTACTATGTTCATGTTTTACTGTTGCAGTCATCATATCTGGGTTGATTCCCAAAGCTGAGGAAAAGGGTGGAGGCAGTTAAGAAGACTAGGGGCTGGCTAGGATGCCCTGCAAGACTGCAGTGGCAAAGCCTGTCCTGGATTTGGAGAAGATAGGTAGGTGGTAATGCTTGGTGAAGGTGTGAACAGATGTCCATGTGGCAGCCTCCAGGATGTCCCTGGTGTGGACTCCTCCGAGGAAAGCTGCAAAGGTGGAGGCTGCTCTGGTAGACTGAGTCCTGACCCCCTTAGTGGGAGGTTTCTCATGTTGCTTGTAACAGAAATGGATGCAGTGTACTATCTATTTGGAAATGGTTTGTTTGGATACGGCTTTGCCCTCTGCCCCTACAGCAAAGCTGACTAGCAATTGAAAAGTCTTTCTGAATGATTTAGTCCTGTCTAGATAGAATCTGAGCTGACTGTGCACATCTAGAGTGCAGGATCCTTCCCCCCTTGTTTTGTGGGTTAGGGAAAAAGTTGGGCAAATGAATGGATTGGTTGAGAGCCACACTGGACACCACTTTGGTTATGAAGAATGGGTTAGTCCTCAGGGACACCTTGTCAGCATGAAAGATGATGAAGGGCTCTACAACCATGAGTGCTTGTAGCTCGGATACTCTTCTGTCTGAAGTGATGGCCAGAAGCAAGGCTGTCTTCCAGGAGAGAAACTTTAACTCTGCTGAAGATGCTGGTTCAAAGGGGGGCAGGGTTAGCTTTTCCTACACAAAGTTAAGGTCCCAAGCTGGGGTAGGTGCTCTTCTGGGTGGCCTCAAGTTGCTAGCCCATCTTAGGAACTGTTTGATGAGAGTGTGTGAGAAAAGCGGGTGCTCAGTGTTGAAATGAGCAGAAACAGCAGAGGCATGAATTTTAATAGAGGAAAAGGAGAGACCACTGTGTAGCAGGTCAGCTAGGTAATCCAGGATGAGAGATAGGGAGGGCTGTGCTATATCGGCTCCCTTAGCCTGAATCCAGGTGCAGAACCTTTTCCATTTGTCAACATAAGACTTTCTAGTGTTAAGGCGTCTAGCCTCACGTATAACATCTAGAACTTGTTTACTGAGATCGGCAGCTTGATCAGTGGTCAGTGAATAAGCCAGGCTGCCAAATTGAGGGTCTGCAATTGGGGATTGCATGAATTCTCCTTCCTTCTGGGTCAGGAGGGTTGGGGTCTGAGGGAGATGCCATGGTGGGCAGTGGGGACAGGTTGCGCAGCAGTGGGTACCAGTGCTGGTGAGGCCAGTCTGGAGCAATCAGAATTGTCCTCAGTTATTCCTCCTTTATTTTGAGCAGTACCCTTGTAATGAGAGGTAGTGGGGGAATGCATAGACCAGGAGGTTGACCCAGGGGAAGGATAGGGCATCCACTTTCCAGGCCCTGAAGTGAGGCTCCCTGGTGCAGAACTTGCTGAGTTGATGGTTGGAGTGGGAAGCAAAGAGGTCGACCTTCGGGGTGCCCCATTTCTGAGTGATTAGGGTGAAGGTTTTTTGGTCTAGCTGCCACTCATGTGGGTCCAGAAGATTTCTGCTTAAGTTGTCTGCCAGAGAGTTTAGAGAGCCTAGCAGGAATTGTGCTAACAGGTGTAGCTGCATAGCTGAGGCTGTGTGCCAAAGGGTTATGGCGAGCCTGCATAGAGGGTAGGAGTGAGTCCCTCCCTGCTTGTTCATATACCACATCACAGTGGTGTTGTCTGTTTGATCAGGAGAGGCCCTGAAGAAAAGGGGCCTCAAAATTGTCAATGTGTGCTGGACAACTAACATCTCTTTTTGGTTGATGTGCAGATGTATTTGCTCAGGGCTCCATTGGCCCTGTATGCACCTGCCGTCCAGGTGTGCACCCCAGGCATAGTCTGATATATCTGTGGTGAGGGTCTGTGGGGGGGGGTGGTGGTGGTGAGAAAGGTAGTTCCTTGCTGTGGTAGCATGCTGCTGCCCACCAAAGAAAATCTTTCCTTAGGCAAGGTATCATTGGTACAAGAGTTTCCAGGTCTTGAGAGTGTTGACACCAAAGGCTTTTTAGGTACCATTGAAGTTTCCTCATATGCAGTCTGGCATATAGAATGAGGAGAACGCAAGAAACCATGAACTCCAGGACTTGCAGGATTTTCCTTGCGGATAACTGGGGTCTGATGTCTAGTTGAGAGAAGTAGGCTGTCAGGAGAGTTTGCTTTTCTGGTGTAAGGAATGCCAGCAAGGATGCTGTGTCCAGGCTTGCTCCCAGGAATATATTTTGGGTAGGTACTAGTTTGGATTTCTTTTCACTGATAATGCACCCTAGGGAGGTCAGTAGGGACTTTACAAAGGCCAGGTGATTGAGCAGCTTTTCCTGACTGACTGCCTGCCTGAATTAGGCAGTTGTCTAAGTATGGGTAAATTTGTATATTTTTTTGTCTGCAAAAAGCAATGGCGGGAGCCAGACATTTTGTGAAAACCCTGGGAGCAGTAGATCAGCCAAAGGGAAGAGTAGAGAACTGAAAGTGCAGAGATCCTGCTCTGAAACATAGATATTTCCTGCATAATTCCCTAATTGGGATGTGGAGGTAGGCCTCTTTAAGGTCTAGGGTGGCTAGCCAAGCATTCTTGGACAGCATAGGCAGCAGTTGGTGGAGAGTGAGCATTTTGAATTCTGGTATCACCAGAAAGGTGTTTAGAATGGATAGATAGAGGATGGGGCATCAGGTGCCCTCTTTTCTGGGTACCAGGAAGAGCCTGGAGTAGAAACCTTGGCCTATCTGTTTTTCAGGACCGTGCTCTATTTCCCTTATAGAGAGCAGGGAAAGGAGTTGCTTTTTGGCCTCTGCCCACTGGTTTGGAGGAAGATCTGGGAACCCTTTTGGGGTTGGGAGAGTGTGGAAAGAAAATTTGTATCCCTGGGACACTATGTTGAGGACTCAGCGGTCATTGGTAATGGTGGCCCAGGTGCTTGCATGGAAGGAGAGTTTTCCTCCTAGGGCAAGTGCAGGTGGGCAGAGGGAAGGGGTGGAAGTAGAGAGTCATTGTGAGTTCTTACTACGAGGGGGTGGCATTTCACTCTCTGGTTTTGAAGTGGAGGAACTCCATTGCTTTGATCTCTGAATTCTGTGTAGCTGTTGTCGGGGGGGGGGGGGTCTGCTTCCCCGGGGTCTGAGCTGAACTGACCTGGACGGGGCAGGAAAGAACCAGTGCTTGGAGGAGCAATGCCTACTGAACCTGGGTGGCTGGACCTGTAGGAAATCCTTAACTGTCTGCATAGATTTAGCTTTTTCTTCCATCCTTTTTAAGACCTCCTCTGCCTTGGTGCCAAATAAGTTGTCTGTTCAAAGGTGCATCCAATAATTTAGATTTGACATGGTCTGGCAAGGGCTGTTTCTTAAGCCAAGCAGGCCTTCTATGGGCAGAACTGGTGACTGCTGCCCTGTAAGAAGCTTCTAGGGCATCAAAACCACAGTGTAAGGTGTGCTTAGTTACTTGACCTCTTGTAACTCTTTATTTTCTGCACAAGCAGGAAAGGATGATATTTTCTGTTTGAGGAGTTCCATGGTAGGTTGCTGAAATTTTAGCATATGGAACTGACAGTTTAGAGCTCTGATAGCAAGAGTAGCAGAGGTGTATACTTTTTTACCCCATCTGTCTAATGCTGGGGGAATCCCTATCTGATGGGGTGGGATTCTTAGCAGAAGTTGCTTTAATTCCTTTAGGCTCTTGAGAAATAACCTCAGGGTCAGCAATAAGATTTTTGAAAAGAAATTTGTGTGAGTCAGGGACTCTGTAATACCTGTCAGGTTTCCTAGGAGCAGGAGGGAGGGTGTCAGGAGTCAAACTAGATTGATACGTTAATAGGTAGGTACTAGGCTATTGGCCCTAGGGCCTATGTAAGACTAGCCAAACAGTACCCTGGCTTTTGCCACCCAAGAAAATTATTTTCCTGTGCCCCTGTCAAGCAGAGCCACAGAAGTGATCCCCGAGGTGAATTTCTTATCTCCCATCCAATCATCAAGATTTAGAAGTGATCCCCGAGGTGAATTTATTATCTCCCATCCAATCATCAGGATTTTTCTTGAAGAGTGCTAATGTGGAGCTATGATTGATATAGATAGGTAGCTTGTTCCAGAGTATAGGAAGTCTCTGGGATAGGAATCTATCCCTCCAGCATGTTCTGTTTATTGTGCTGACAAGGTTTACGTCCCTAGAGCGTGTAGCTCGGAGGGATTGGGATTTCTTTATGTGGAGCATGTCCAGCAGCTCTGGGTTTGACATAGCTTTGTATGTTAGGCAGAGATCGCCTCTGAGTAGGCGATATGCGACAGAGTAAAGCTGGAGTTTTTTTGAGACGGTTCATGAGGGCATCTGTTTGAGGCCAGTAATCCTCTTTGTGAGGTATTTCTGTGGCCTTTCCAGTTGTTGTAGATGTCTTGTGAGGTACATACCAAAAGGGGCGTTGTACTCTATAATGGGTCTAATGAGTGATGAGTAGAGGGGAACAATGACCTCATTTTTCCTGGATGAGAAACCTTTTGTGATGAGGTGTGGCATGTAGAAGGATATCCTGACTACTGTAGCAATGTGATTATCAAAGGAGAGACTACTATCCACCTGTGTCCCAAGGTGTCTTATCACACTTTTGGTGTTAAGAAGACTACCGCCTATGTGGTAGTTCATGGGTACAGAGTTTTTACCAAAAGGGATGACAACGCACTTTTTGGCAATGAGCTTGAGGCCATGGTTATGACATCAGGCATCTGTCTCAGTGAGGCCCTTTTGTAGGATGTCCACATCATTAGGAGTTTTGATTATGGCTCCTAGTTTGCAGTCATCTGCGAACTTTGTTTGCCAAAGACCTTCTGTGTTAGCCTGTACTTCAAAGAAATAGATACCAAACAGGAGAAGACCTAGGACTGAACCTTGTGGTACTCCACTTGTCACTGGTCTGAAGCTGGATTTAGAGTCTGCTACTTTCACAGTGTGAGTTCTGTCAGTGAGCCAGTTGGCAACACATCTTGTGACATAGGGATTTATACCTAGTTTAGTGAGTTTGTCTATAATTCCAGTGTGGGGGATGGTGTCGAAAGCCTTGGCGAGATCTAGATAGGCTGTGTGTACCACCTTACCCTCATCTACGGCTTTGGTGACCGCTTCAAAGAAGTCTATCAGGTTTAGGAGACATGATCTGTCTTTTACAAACCCGAATTGGATAGGTTCCAGAGTTTGGAGATTACCAATGTCACTGTTTATAAGTTCCATGATGATACGCTCCATAGCCTTGCAGAACAGGCTCATCAGGCTAATGGGGCGGAAGTTCCAGGGGTCCGTGGTGGCTCCCCCTTTGTGGAGTGGGATAACTGTTGCTGTGCGCCATTCAGCGGGCACAAAGCCTGAGGTGAGGCTATGACTGAACGTGGTACTTAGGTGGGGTGCCAGTTCATTCTCTAGTTCATGTAGAACGCAGCCTGGGATGTTGTCAGGTCCCATGGATGCTGTGTTCATGGCTTTGGAGAGTGTGTTTTTACCTGTGCAGTCATGATTAGAGGTACTTTGCATTCTTCCGGTATAGAGATGGGCCCTTTAGGGGATGAGAGAGGGGTAAAGTTAGCACTGAACCTATTTGCCAGGATGTTGGCAATATCAGTTGGTTCTGTACATTTAGTGCCATTGTGCTGTAACTCAGAGCAGATCTGAGTGTTGCCATTGAAATTCTTGACATTCCATTCTTCCATGAAAACATCATCCACAACATCCAGGACAGGAGGTATGGCCAGGGGTCTGTGCTGTGGAAGATCTAAGAATTATCTGAGTCTCTTTTTAGACTGAGGGTAGTCCTGACATTCCCATTGGAAATGCTCCCTTAAAGTATGAAGGGTTTCCCCCAAAGGAAAAGTCCTCGGGTGGAGAGGCTGAATGAATGGATTCCTCTGCATCAGAATCCTCATAAGCAGAGAGGGGTTCTTCATATTCAGATGCATCAGAGTCATCAGACTCCTGTTCAGATAAAACTACTGGGGACAGATCTCTTTTTCTTTCGGAAGGTGTAGCTTGGCTTCCCCTGATCAGCATTATAAGGTCTTCTGCCATTTTAAGCATTTGAGACTCAGGCAAGGAAGCAGGTGCCTGAGATTCGGTCGTCGTTTTTTTGGACATGGTTTGTACCCTGGGCCTTAGAAACTCGGTAGTTTCTGAAAGAACGGTAGACGTGAGAGAAGTCATCGATTTGTGTTGAGAATCGGTAGTGCGAATTACTTCCTCAGAAGTCTGCTCAATGGCTCTGGACCCATCCAAGGTAGAGACAACCGCAGGATCCTTAGTCGAAGAAGAGTTTTGCGGCATACTGGACTCCGAAAGGGTCTCGGTAGAGCCCTGCAAATCCACAGAAGCGGGCATCAGGTGCTGCGAAAGCACCTCACTGAGGAACGGAGAGCTGACGACTAGCTTAATGGAAGCGTCATTGGTAGGTTTGGATCTGTGCGGTCTGTCTCTGTCTTTATCCTATGTTTTTTCGGAAGATCTGCTGTCGGATGGCTTACTGAAGCCATATCAGAATTTGAGGACTGTGAGCAAAAATATCTAGCTACAATAAGGGTCAGACGATGTATAGTTCTGGAGTTGAACAAAGCACAAAAGCGACAGCGAAGGATGTGGTGGTCTGGGCCTAAAGCAAGTGACGCAGTAAGAATGAAAGTCTCAGTGCAGTATTTGCTTTCCACAAGCAAGACAATTGTTAACTTTTTCTGACAAAGGTTAGAGCAAGAAAAAAGGATCCCCAACGGGTTACTTAGCATTAGAAGACTTCAGCTTCAATTTGGAAGATGAAACTCAGCTAGCAGCCGACTGGCACTCGTGCGAACTGCTTCGGGCTCCCCGGCAAGAAAGACTGATGTAATGGCGTCGGCTGCCTTACTTTATACTACCAATGACCTGACGTCATTCCTGAAGTGACAGCAACTAACGCAGAAATACTAAGCCTCTGGTATTCGGGCCGGCTGAGGGCTACCCTGGCAAAGATAACCCAAATGTGATGACTGCAACAGTGAAACACGAACATCATCAGCAACTGTCATCCTCCTTCATAAAGGAGGTACAGCAACAGACCCTGAAAACTACAGACCCATAAGCCTAACCAGCCTTATCTGTAAGGCCATGGAATGAATCATCATGGATATAACCCTTGATCTAACACAATTTGGTTTTGTCAAAGTCTGATCATGCCTGTTATACCTGGTGGACTTCTTTGAAAAGGTCAGCAGAACCAATGAGGAAGGCAAATCTATGCATGCAGCCTAATGTGACTTAGCCAAGGCCTTCTACACAATCCCAAAGTCAGGTATCATTGATAAACTCTCCCAGTCGAATATCAACCCTTACAATGTCAGGTGGGCTGCTAACTGGCCCACTGAAAGTTCACACTCAGTCAAAGTTGGGGAATTTACCTCAACCAGCAGACCTTTAGCAGTGGGGTTCCACAGGGGTCAGTGCTGGGCCCCCTATTTTGTTTGGAAGTTCAGGCCAAAACAGAGGGGCTGTGGCTGACTAAGTTTGCTGACAACTGCATATTATGTGCAATCAATGAATCCCCAAATTATGTCAATATACTTCAAAAGGGACTTATACAAATCAATGATTGGTGCCAAAGCCATGGACTCAAACTCAATGCTAAAAAATGCATTATCATTCCCTTTGGTAAACACTATATCCCTGCAGACTATCACATAAACAATAATTCCTCAAGTAACAACTCAGTAGTGAGAGACTTGGAAACGCAAGTTGACTGCAGCCTAAATTTGAACAACATATGTCTATTGTGGTGAGGAAGGCATTCTACTTTACACACCTCATTAGCAAAGGCATTGCCTCAAGAGCGAAAGAGGTCATAACACCCCTGTAATCAATCCTCATCAGGCCAATAATTGAGTACAATGTCCCTTTGGTACCTTAGCAGGCACCTGCAGCAACTTGAGAGACCTCAGAGATTTCTAACCACGAAAATTCAGGGTCTCCAGCACATGTCATAACTGACAGACCGAAGACTCTGTTATTGTACTCAGTAGTGTATAGACTGCTTAGAGGAGAACAATCTCAGACCCAAACCTAATGAAAATACTGCACATCCGTAAGTCAAATGGGTAAGCCTGGATGGAAAACTGTACATTTTTTCCAGGGATTTCACATATGACCCTCCTAGTTATGGGTAGTCATTGCGAACTAAGATCTCGAGTTACTCTAGTATTATACTGGGTACACATCACTAGGCTTATAAAGACCTTCGGGTTAATAGCCTAGTAACCACCTATGAACCTATAGATACAGCAGTTTCTAAGAATGATGCAGTATCTTCCAAAGTCTGTACCTAAAATGTCTGAAAAATCTGTGCCACTAAGAAAGTTGCTAGAGTAAGATACAGCCAGAGAATGGCATGTGAAAAGCAAAGGGTTTTGAAATGCTCAACAATCTGACTATTGATGCTCCACTATTATTTATTTATTTTACATTTGTTAACCGGGACAGTCCGACTGGACAGAGGTCCATTTACATTGGAGGCCTGGGGAGAAAAGCTCCACAGTTTAGTAACAATACTTAACATCATGAGGCTAAAGACAAGCAAACACATTCATACATTATATCAGGGAGAACATTAAGAGTACAGTAGCCCAGATAAGCAAATTTACAAATTTTCTAATATTATCTCCTTGAGGGCCTGGAGAGAAAAATATCCACAGTTTAGCAACAGTAATTAAAATCTGAAGGACAATAAACAAGCCAACATTTTTCATATGTCAGTGAATACATTAAATATACAGTAGACTTGAAATGTATAATTATAAATACTCTAATGTTAATTGATTGTCAAGTTAACAGGCATCAGATAGTCAAGATGATGAAAACGCGAAGAGTTTGGTAAAGGATAGCGGGGGAATTGTAGTGGTAGATTATGTTATACATGGACATATCCAATTTTTAGTAAGGTGGAGTTTGAGTAAGTGTTTGAAGGTTTGGGTAGAAGATGCATAAGTAATAGAAGCAGGGAGGCTGTTTCATACCTTTGCTATGGTGTGGGGTAATAATGCCCTTCCTGCTGTGTTGTTTGCTCTAGTAATAGTAAGGAGAGACTTGCTAGAAGACCTAAGAGTGCGAGAGGTAGAATAGTGAAATAATAGATGATTTAATGCTGGAGTTCTTTCAGGGTATGAGAGGATTCTGAAGGCTGTGAGAAGTTGTTGATAGCTAAGTAGTTGTGGAAACTCTAGCCAATGTAAATTTCTAAGGGCCAGACAATGATGGGTTCTGTAGGGAGAGTTGCTAGCAAACCTGGCAATGTTGTTATAGCATACCTCAAGTTTGGCAAGATCAGCTTTTCTGGTTTAACATTAAGATAGGTGCAGCATAAAATAGAGTGGATAGAAGGTGGGTTTGGGCGAGGCTAATTCTTGCCTTGTCTGTAAGGCATTTTTCTATGTCTATAGAGAGTTCCCATTTTTTGTGTACCTTTTTTATAGTTTGGGCTATGTGGACATCAAAGTAAAGGTTGTTATCTATTTCCACCCTGAGGAGTTTAGTATAACTAGTTGAAGAAATAACAGTGCCATTGACAGAGTTGTTAGTAAAAGAGAGGGGGGTGGGTTTGGATTTATTAGGAGTGAAGAGTAGTAGCTTGGTCTTGTTTGGGTTGAGAATAAGATGAATATTTGTTATTCATTTTTCTATGGCAGTAAAGGATTCTTGGATGAGCTTTTGTAAGGTGGTAGGGCATGGGGATGCGCAGATAAGTGTTGAGTCATCTGCATACTGTATGAGTGAGGCCTGCTGGGTAGTTGAAGTAAGGCTGCTTGTAAAGATAGAGAAAAGAAGAGGACCCAGGATGGAGCCCTGTGGTACACCTATGGAAGTTGGAAGTTGGGAAGATAAAACCCGTTGCCATAGAACTGACTGTTGTCTGTTGGAGAGGTAGTTTGTGAACCAGTCAATAGTGGCAGGAGCAAAGGATAGGGAGGCTAGTGAATGTAAGAGTATTTGGTGTGAGACCATATCAAATGCATTTGATAAGTCTGGGAACATAGCGGAAACAAAGTTGTTTTCGTTTCTGTATTGGTTGACTTGGTGAGTAAAAGAGAGGAGGGCAGTGGTTGTACTATGGTGAGGACGGACACCATGTTGTGTGGGGGAAAGAAGCTTATGCGTAGTAAGGAATTGCATGATTTGTGTGTGAATACATTTCTCAAGAAGTTTAGAAAGAGGGGATAGAATGGCGATGGGGCGGTTGTTGGAGAAGTCATAGGAGTTACCACTTTTGTGAAGGGGAATAATATGAGAAACTTTCCAGAGCTGGGGGACATAGGATTTATGGATAGAACAGTTGATAAGGATAGAAATGGGATAGGATAAGGAGTCAGCGGCTAGTTTTAGGAAGTGTGCAGGTATACTGTCAGCTGCGAGAGTAGAAGGTTTAAGTTTTTGGATTAGTTTTTTAATGGTGGAGGTGGGAATGGGAGAGAGAGTAAAGTAGGGTATGTTTGTTTGGTTACTTGATAGAGTTATTGATAGATTAGAGGGTAGTGTTTTAGACAGTGATTTGATGGAGTCTATAAAGTGATGACTAAATTGGGATGCTATGTCAGCATTGTTTTTAGTGGGGGTAGGAGAGAGGGTGGTTGTTTTACCTGGTTTTAAGAGGGAGATGATGGCATGCCAACATTTTTGGGGATGTTTTGAGTGTTTATTTTGTAGTCTTAAGAAATAGTTCTGCTTATCCAGATTTGTTTGTTTTTTGGCCTAATTCCTGAGTAGTTGACATCTTTGCCTGTTTTGAGGGGAATTGTCTTTCTGCCATTGTTTCCAAGCTTTATCTTGACATTTTAGTAAGACTCTAGTATCCCTGTTAAGCCATGGAGCATAATTTTTTTGTCCTAATTTTCCTCATGGGTGCAATAGTATTGAGGACATTGATAAATGTGCTATTAAAGTAATCAATTGCTTGATCGAGTCCCAGGGAAAGACGTGGTTTCCAGTTACAAATCGTTTAGTTCTTGGGGATTTAGGTTGCGTTCATCTCTAACTTGTCTGTATGTTACAGGTTTTGGAAAGGTGGCACGTTTTCTTAGGAGAAAGAGGGAGTGGTGGTCACTGAGGACATCTGGAAGGCAGCGAGATGTATAGTTGGGTTTGGGGTAGTTTACTAGTATCCAGTCAAGTATAGATTGTTTATGGGATTTTTAGCTCTTCTAGTGGGCTGCTGGATAAGTTGGGTAAATCCGAAAAGTTTAATGTGTTGGGTGGGGTTGTTGGAATTACAGGTTGACCAGTTTGTATTTAGATCACCTAGTGCTATGGTCTCTTGTGGAAGGTTGTTTGAGATCCACTGGAGGGTTTCTTCAATTACTGGGGAATTGTTTCCAGGTGGAATATAACTGCAGAGAATGTTAATTCTCTTTGTGTTGTTTATAGTTAGTACGGAGCCTAAGGTTTCTGCATTTTGGAATTGTGGCAGTGGCAGTGGCAGTTGTAGGGGTTGGAGGTTGAGTGTATTCTTAAATAAAATTTCTACTCTACCTCCTTTCTTTCCTGTTCTGTCTAGTCTTAAAATATTGCACCCTGGGGGAAGAATTTCCTCATTTAGGATACTGGGTTTTAGCCAGGTTTCAGTTATGGCAAGTATGTCTGGGGAGTGTTGGGATATAAATGCATGTAACATGAATAAACCAGTTGTGATGCAAACAGGGGACAATTAGAATGGTATGGGAGATGCAGTCCTACAAGAGAAATGACTGGCTGCCTATGGGTCAAAAGCATTAACAGATGCACAAAAAAGCAATAAAAACGGGATTGTTAGCAACAGTAAACAGCAGTGAGAAACTGCAATGCTACCTCTGGTAAAGACATTCAGGTGGAAACAGATATATGGCAACTTAAAAAACATTTTCTAAACATGCTCCTTCTGGAACTGCAACTTATGCTAAAATATGGTCTGAAAGTGAAGTACATACAGGGAAAGGAACTACACAAAGCAGATATGGTTAGTACAGCATATATATTTGGAAAATATGAAAATTATTTTATTTTATTTGTATTTGTTTACCAGGGTAGTGTACTGATCAATACTGACCAGTTTCAGGCTCACCCCAAGTAAAATACAAAACATTTCACAAACAAAAAATACAGAAATGTAAGTAACAACAGATTACTTCACACTAATTACATTGAAAAAAATGTTTCCGTACATTCTAGTGAACAAGCACAGTGCAATGTACAATCAAGCAGAGTATAACATACAATATATACATTAGTTTCTAAATTGGGTCAATCTTAAGTGAATTTTGAGAGATAAGAGAATTCTCAGAAAGAACATAGGTTAGGTGTCCTGTGTTGAAGCAGGTGCATTTGGCTTGGATGAAGACGTGCTTTTTGACTTGCATTCTAAATTTGGATTAAGTGTTGATTTCCTTAATGTCAATGCCAAACACAAAGTGCCTGTAAGCAGAAAGCATGTGCAGTGCTTTGGACTTTGCTTTAAGGGTAATGAGAGCTGCTGTGGCTTGTGAATAGGGTCTTAACTCATTCTTTACAGTGTAGCTCTTTCGAGTGTGCACTTTTAACTGCCAGTGGGTGTGGCTTGAGTCTTTACAAAATGAAGTTATCACCTTACAGTTCTAACAAATAGTCATGGACAGAGGTTAAATATCATTACAATTGTTTGCCATTATGTATGCTTCAAGATAAAATATTCTGATACCTTGTATGTAGCATGCTTTAGAATTATTAAAGCAAATATGAACAAGCAATATTTGACACCTACAGGCGTCAGTAGGAGGTAACTGCAGATGTACCTGGAGGCATCACTCAGATGTAAGGAGTGAAATTAGACGAGGAAGTTTTTTTCATAAAGTCAAGCTGAAAGGTAAAAAGGTAGTAGAAGTAGAGACAGCTGCTCCGGTGGCATACAGGAATTAAGCCACGAGTACAGTTCAAGCAACCTGGGCTCCATTAGCGGTTTAGGTGACTGAATGAGTGGGGCAGGAAGAGATAGTAATGTGTGGGTGGGAGAGTGCTTGTCGATGATGTTCCCTATGGGGAGGGATGGTACAAAGAGGGGAGTTGCCCTCTTGTGTAGTCAAAAAGCACAGGGATCAGAGAAGTGAGTAGGGCATATAAAAGTAAAAACCCAGATGGAAGCACAGACAGCTGAGCACCCAGGATGCCATTAGGATGCAGACCAGGCTCATCAGGCTAATGGGGCGGTAGTTCCCGGGGTCCGTCGTGGCTCCCCCTTTGTGGAGTGGGATAACCGTCATGGTGTGCCATTCAGTGGGTACAAAGCCTGAGGTGAGGCTATGATTGAACATGGTACTTAGGTAGGGTGCCAGTTCATTCTGTAGTTCATGTAGAACGCAGCCTGGCATATTGTCAGGTCCCATGGATGCTGTGTTCTTGGCTTTGGAGAGTGTGTTTTTTACCTGTGCAGCTGTGATTATAGGAACTTTGCATTCTTCCGATATAGAGATGGGCCCTCTATGGGGTGACAGGGGGGTAAAGTTAGCACTGAACCTATCTGCTAGGATGTTGGCAATATCAGTTGGTTCTGTATATTTAGTGCCATTGTGCTGTAACTCAGAGCAGATCTGAGTGTTCCCATTTAGATTCTTGACATAGCTATAGAATGCTTTGTGGTTGTCTTTAGAGTCAGTGGCAATTTTGTTTTCGTAACTAGCTTTGGAGGATTTTATGAGGGATCTCAGCTTCTTACTGAGGTTGACCAGGGAGTTCCTCCAGTCATGGGATTTTACTCTTTTTTGCAACAGTTTCTTTCTTCTGTTGTAGAGTTTGTTTATGGCAGAGGACCACCAGATTGGCTTCCTTTTTTTGGAGGATAACATGTTGGTTCTATTAGGGATAGCATGATCCATGCACTCGTGTACGTGCTTATAAAGTGCATTTGTGTAGGATTCGGCAGTCATACCTTTATTGTCCGTTTGCATGGGTGTCATGAAGTTTGCCACTTCTGTCTTAAGAAGTGTGAAGTTGGCTTTGGAGAAGTTTTTTACGATGGTTTCCCTAATTGGGGGTGGGGGTGGGATGTGGATGTCTAGGCTGATTAGCTTGTGGTCGGATCTGACCAACGAGGAATTGACCTCTGGTGTGGAACACCGGTTTCCCATGTTGGTAATGACCAGGACTAGAATACTGCTGCCCCTGGTGAGGGTGTGAATAAGTTGATCCAAGGCGTTGGAATTTATGAATTCTAGAAAACGTTGAGCAAAAGAGTTGGTACATGAATAGTTTTCCCAGTTAATGGTGGGGTAGTTGAAATCGCCCATTATTAGGGTGTTGGGTTGTACCCTAATACTTTCCAGTGCATCAAGAAATGAGGAGTGTGAATCCTGGGGCATGGTGGGGGGTCTGTAGCAAGCTACAAGTTGGACTGCGGTCTTGCTCAGAGTTAGTTGCACTTGGATAATCTCGGATGCATTATGCTGTGTAACTAGCCTGGAGGTGTGGATATCCTTAATGAATACGGACACAACTCCGCCTTTAGTGCTTCTTTCTAGGTTAGGTGGCCAAAAGGTGTGGTATGAATTGAAGCCTGGTAATGCAGGGGTGCTCTCTGGAGCTTTGAACCAGGTTTCTGTCACTGCACAGATGTCAATGTTCTCCATTTTAAGGAGTGCCTCGAGTGAGTGCATTTTGAGGTTTAGACTTCAAGCATTGAGTAGAATTACCTTCAGATTTTGCTTGCTTGTACCTGTTACGGTGGTGAATTTGTCATTTGAACCTTGCCTAAAAAAGGCACTAAAGGGGTGGCAAGAGCCTTAGCCAGTATCCAGAATCCTCAGGGCGACAGGTGCAGGCCATCTCTGGCAAAGCATCGTGGACTGTCGATCATGTCGTCCCAGGCAGACAAATACTGGATCCCCTTAGAATGACACCAGAAGCTTAGCCAATTGTTGAAGTCAATCATTTTGTACTTGTACTGTGGTATCATTCTGGGTGATGGCAGGATGCTACTCAGGGTTAGGGTCATACCTGCCTGGGATACAAGATCGGAGAGCTACTCCATGTCTCTTTTCATGTAGTTCAGGGAGGTACGTTTCAGGTCATTCCCACCAACATGGACAATGACAGTGTCATATTTGTACTTATTGTGGAGTGACCTGAGTGCATGCATTATGTGGTAGATCCTGGCACCTGACAGGCAGCTGACAGTAACTTTCTCCTTGTTTAGTCTAGTGAGTGGAACATCAGTGTGCCTGACTATAGAGTCACTTATGACTAGAGTGTTGGGTACGTTGTTATGCCTTAAGGGCTGTGGTTGAGTTTCACACTGAGTTTGTGGGCTATGTTTAATTTGGGTTGTGTTGGGGGGGTGGAGTTTGCTTGCATTTATGCTTTGGATGTCCCTGATGCTTGGGCAGGTTCTTAGTGAGAGCCTGCGCGAATGTAGGTGTGTGTTTTGTGTTTCTATATGTGTGTTTTGGTGGTGTAGGTTTTGAGGGACTATGTGATGAGTGTGGTAGGGTGCAAGTGTTTACCTTCTCCTCTTGACTGTCTAGTCCAGTCTTGGGTGAAGAGAGCTTTGATTCCAGTTTGGCTATATAAGTGCATCTCTCACAGGTTTTAGTGTTGGGTGGTAAAAGGAGAGAGTTGTCTGTGTACATGACACAATTGCTGCATTGCCCCAAGATGCCCAGATTCATCAGGTAGACAGGAGAAATCACTGGGAGCTGACCCTTAGACATGCCTGGATAAGTGCTTATTTATTAAGTACTAAAACCTGCTTTCCACCAGACAAGTGAGGAAAGTTGAGTGCTGCAGTAATTTGCAGCTTATGTACTGCTTACAATGAGTTCTGAACAAGTGCAGAGTTCAAAGAAACCGATTTGAGTGCTGAAACTAGACAAATGGCTAGTTATAAGAAACAAAACTAAGCTAGAAGGCTTCCCTCCAACACAGAAGGGCTTGGGGGCTCGGAAGCCTACAAACAGTCTAGACCACTTAACAGGAAAGGCAGGAAACCAGCTTAAAATTTTGTTCAATTTCCCAGATGCTCTCTTTGTACACAGTAGGAGTGCCTGAAATCAGAATATGATCTCACTGCACTCAGTTGAGTGAGCAAATGAGATGGGCCCAGAAGGAGTATCCAAACACAAATTTACAAGAGGGGCGGGCAGTTTCAAAGCCACTAAGATTAACACCAAAACAGAAACAGGGAGGGTGGGTGGGAAAACTAACTGAAGAACAGAGTCAAAACTTCCAGTTTAGTTAATAATCACGCAACACAGTTAAATCAATTTAAATACTGTATTATTTGAAAAAAGTGCAGATAAAGGTACTTAAATTCTCTTATATGTCCAGTTGAATACAGCTAGATCTTAGCCTACCAAAGCTGAGGTTTTCAAGCAAAAAATATTTCAAACTGTACCATATAAATAGGCAAGGACAGGAAATCAAAGAATGTGGCTACCCCCACACCTGCAATTACTAACAAATAATAAAATTCAAGCCAGCACTAACTGAAGAACAGAGTCAAAACTTCCAGTTTAGTTAATAATCACGCAACACAGTTAAATCAATTTAAATACTGTATTATTTGAAAAAAAGTGCAGATAAAGGTATATGTCCAGTTGAATACAGCTAGATCTTAGCCTACCAAAGCTGAGGTTTTCAAGCAAAAAATATTTCAAACTGTAGCACATAAATAGGCAAGGACAGGAAATCAAAGAATGTGGCTACCCCCACACCTGCAATTACTAACAAATAATAAAATTCAAGCCAGCACTAACTGAAGAACAGAGTCAAAACTTCCAGTTCAGTTAATAATCATGCAACACAGTTAAATCAATTTAAATACTGTATTATATGAAAAAAGTGCATATAAAAGTAGTTAAATTCTCTTATACGTCCAGTTGAATACAGCTAGATCTTAGCCGGCCAAAGCTGAGGTTTTTAAGCAAAAAATATTTCAAACTAAACTGTACCACTTAAATAGGCAAGGACAGGGAATCAAAGAATGTGGCTGCCCCCACACCTGCAATTACTAACAAATAATAAAATTCAAGCCAGCACTAACTGAAGAACAGAGTCAAAACTTCCAGTTCAGTTAATAATCATGCAACACAGTTAAATCAATTTAAATACTGTATTATTTGAAAAAAGTGCAGATAAAAGTACTTAAATTATATTATATGATCAGTTGAATACAGGTAGATCTTAGCCCACCAAAGCTGAGGTTTTTAAGCAGAAAATATTTCAAACTGTACCACTTAAATAGGCAAGGACAGGAAATCAAAGAATGTGGCTACCCCCACACCTGCAATTACTAACAAATAATAAAATTCAAGCCAGCACTAACTGAAGAACAGTCAACACTTCCAGATCAGTTAATAACCACTGAACAGTTAAATCAATTTAAATACTGTAATATTTGAAAAAAAGTGCAGATAAAGGTACTTAAAGTCTCTTATACGTCCAGTTGAATACAGCTAGATCTTAGCCGACCAAAGCTGAGGTTTTTAAGCAGAAAATATTTCTACCACTTAAATAGGCAAGGACAGGAAATCAAAGAATGTGGCTACCCCCACACCTGCAATTACTAACAAATAATAAAATTCAAGCCAGCACTAACTGAAGAACAGAGTCAAAACTTCCAGTTCAGTTAATAATCATGCAACACAGTTAAATCAATTTAAATACTGTATTGTATGAAAAAAAGTGCAGATAAAAGTACTTAAATTCTCTTATACGTTCAGTTGAATACAGTTAGATCTTAGCCAGCCAAAGCTGAGGTTTTTAAGCAGAAAATATTTCAAACTATACCATTTAAATAGGCAAGGACAGGAAATCAAAGAATGTGGCTACCCCCACACCTGCAATTACTAACAAATAATAAAATTCAAGCCAGCACTAACTGAAGAACAGAGTCAAAACTTCCAGTTTAGTTAATAATCACGCAACACAGTTAAATCAATTTAAATACTGTATTATTTGAAAAAAAGTTCAGATAAAGGTACTTAAATTCTCTTATATGTCCAGTTGAATACAGCTAGATCTTAGCCTACCAAAGCTGAGGTTTTCAAGCAAAAAATATTTCAAACTGTAGCACATAAATAGGCAAGGCAGGAAATCAAAGAATGTGGCTACCCCCACACCTGCAATTACTAACAAATAATAAAATTCAAGCCAGCACTAACTGAAGAACAGAGTCAAAACTTCCAGTTTAGTTAATAATCACGCAACACAGTTAAATCAATTTAAATACTGTATTATTTGAAAAAAGTGCAGATAAAGGTACTTAAATTCTCTTATATGTCCAGTTGAATACAGCTAGATCTTAGCCTACCAAAGCTGAGGTTTTCAAGCAAAAAATATTTCAAACTGTAGCACATAAATAGGCAAGGACAGGAAATCAAAGAATGTGGCTACCCCACACCTGCAATTACTAACAAATAATAAAATTCAAGCCAGCACTAACTGAAGAACAGAGTCAAAACTTCCAGTTCAGTTAATAATCATGCAACACAGTTAAATCAATTTAAATACTGTATTATATGAAAAAAGTGCATATAAAAGTAGTTAAATTCTCTTATACGTCCAGTTGAATACAGCTAGATCTTAGCTGGCCAAAGCTGAGGTTTTTAAGCAAAAAATATTTCAAACTAAACTGTACCACTTAAATAGGCAAGGACAGGAAATCAAAGAATGTGGCTACCCCCACACCTGCAATTACTAACAAATAATAAAATTCAAGCCAGCACTAACTGAAGAACAGAGTCAAAACTTCCAGTTCAGTTAATAATCATGCAACACATTTAAATCAATTTAAATACTGTATTATTTAAAAAAAGTGCAGATAAAAGTACTTAAATTATCTTATATGTCCAGTTGAATACAGCTAGATCTTAGCCGGCCAAAGCTGAGGTTTTTAAGCAGAAAATATTTCAAACTGTACCACTTAAATAGGCAAGGACAGGAAATCAAAGAATGTGGCTACCCCCACACCTGCAATTACTAACAAATAATAAAATTCAAGCCAGCACTAACTGAAGAACATTGTCAAAACTTCCAGTTCAGTTAATAATCATTCAACACAGTTAAATCAATTTAAATACTGTAATATTTGAAAAAAGTGCAGATAAAGGTACTTAAATTCTCTTATACGTCCAGTTGAATAGAGCTAGATCTTAGACGGTCAAAGCTGAGGTTTTTAAGTGTCAAAATGTATCTGTATATGTTTAATTACAGATATGCAACCTATGCTGTAGGAAGGTGTAAAACAGAGCCATGACTGGGATGGGTTAAAGGTGGTGACTGTCCTGGGCACAAGCTGTTTGTGGGGTGTAAAACAGAGCCATAACTGGGGTGGGATAAGGTGGTGGCTGTCCTGGGCACAAGTTGTCGGTGGGGGTAGGAAGGTGTAAAACAGAGCCATGACTGGGGTGGGTTAAAGGTTGTGACTGTCCTGGGCACAAGCTGTTTGGGGGTGTAAAACAGAGCCATAACTGGGGTGGGATAAGGTGGTGGCTGTCCTGGGCACAAGCTGTCGGGGGGGTGATCAAGTAGGTGCTGATGATGTAGGAGTAATTTATGAATGTCTGTATTGCACTTCTTGCTTACCTCTCAACTTCTTAGCTCAGGAATTCATGACAAAGCTAAAAATAATGGGGGTCAATGAAATGAGGGACAATTTTAACTATTACTCTGATTGACTATCCAAGTTAATAGAACAACAGATTTTATATTAGCATGCATTTTCTGAACAATACAAAATATGAAACTTTAAAGTGAGGGATTAATCATTTTAGCTGTATGATTTAACATTCTGCCTAAAATCACCTCTCAAAATATGCTTAGAAATTGTGCTAGATCCTTCTTTCTCTCTCTCTCTCTCTCAAAGTATTAGGTCAACTTAAAGCAGCTTGTGCAGCATCCAAGCTCCTCACTCCAGAAGCCAGATGTTCTATAGCTATCAATGCACTCATTCCTTGGATCAAATATGAACTGACCCTTATTTTGCAAACTCAGCTGCTAATACCACTTTATTACAAACTACCAAGAATAAAATGCTATAGTTCATCAGTCCAGCAACCAATAGTAAACACCACTGCATTACAGTGAAGAATGGTAAATGGTTCACAGTTTCAGCAAGAAATGAGCTACTGCTTAACACCCTTCCTTACAAGCTCCTTAATACTGGATACTGCCCACCTTTAAAGACTGGACTCTTTACAGGCATTGCAATTATACTCTTAGAAATACAGATACTCACTTAGCCAGAACTGAAAAAGCTTTTCCTAAAAATGTACCTTCCAGTTGGAACCAAGTCCAAGAAGAAATAATACAAGTAAAAGAACTTACTAGCATGAAACTACAACTAAACAAAACTATCTGACAAAACATTACGCCTGTAAGTTGTTCAGAGATGTGGCCTAGACGTCACCTATAAGGTATGGAACAATTATGTAGCCCATCTACTGGCTTAATACTAATTCAACTCTAATAATATTCATTGAAATGATTCTTTGAAATTGAACTAGAAACTAATTTGCTTTGAAAGTAATGAACTGTACCTACCTGAAAATTCAAAATGATCTGTTCAAAAATTAAAATTCAATGTTGTGCATATCTATGTAAATTTCTATGTAAACAATTCTACATTCTGTTATATGTTTAGCTGTATTATCTTGCCTGAGTCATGACTGACACGGATCTTTGGACCAGTTCACCTACCTAGTTAAATATTAAATAAACAAATAAATAATCACTGACTGTAATCCTCAATAATTTCCCAGAAAATCAAACATTCTTTGAGCAATAGGACAAAATCAAGGATGTTTTGCAAAAAAAGGGACAGTTAAGACATGTAGTTTATGGTCATGGCTGAACAGCTCAATATGTGGTCATTTAACTAGCAAGCTGTTTTTCTCATTTGCAGCACCACTTTCAAGTAGGGTCTTCAGAGTGAAGACTTTTTTTTTTTTTTTTTGCTACTGAAGCAAGTCAGAAAACATGAGCAGCAGATGTTGATGTTGCAACAGTGCATTACAAACATTTGTTTATGAAATGCATACAGGTAATGCACTGGTCATGATGGAATGTTCAGTGAGTGACAGTTTGACTGTCACTAGATGCTTATTACATCTGCAACAGTTTAAGATGGGAGAGTTTTTTCAAAGTGAAGACTTTTTTTTTGTCTTTATCCTCAATGGAATCCAAGGGAGATGCCAACTTGGGTGAATCGCACAGGGCACCAGATACGCTTGCTATGGTTCTAGCATAACGTGTCACATTTACAATTACATAGCCTGACACACACTTTAATGTAATACATTCTTTCCCATTAAACTGCATTAAGATTGTCCCTCTATGGAATCTTTTCAGACTACTAACCTATTTATTTGATAATTTCACATTTGTTTCTAGAAAATCAAGGGCACTATTATGGGAGCAACCTAGTGATAATTTTACATATATATATATATATATATATATATATATATATATATATATATATATATATATATATATATTCATGCATATATGTGTGTGTGTGTGTATCTATCTATCTATCTATCTATCTATCTATCCATCTATCTATCTATCTATCTATCTATCTATCAATCTATCTATATGTGAGAAACTTTCCTCACAAAAATAAGAAAATGCAGTACATGGAATAAACCAACAATAATGGTATTAACAACAGAGAAAGATACATAAAAGATGTTATGTTATTTCCATTTTTACTGATAAACAACACAGGCATATAAGAATATCACAGCATTTATTTGTAGAGTGTTGCTAGCCACACTTACGTTATGTGCATTATCTACACTTACAGTGATACACATTGGCTTAAAAAGTAGTAGTTCCTCCTCGGGAAAGAAGAAGAAGTAATCAGCTTGCACAGATATTTACAGTTAGGGTTATTAGATTACAAGGCATCAGGTCCTCCTCGGGAAAGAACAGGAAGTAATTAGCTTACACAAATATTTAGTTAGGGTTATTAGTTTACAAGGTAGCAGGTCCTCCTCAGCAAAGAAGAGGAAGTAATTAGCTTGCACAGATATTTACAGTTAGGGTTATTAGTTTACAAGGTAGCAGGTCCTCCTCGGGAAAGAAGAGGAAGTAATTAGCTTACACAGATATTTACATTTAGGGTTATTAGTTTACAAGGTAGCAGGTCCTCCTCAGCATAGAAGAAGAAGAAATAATTAGCTTGCACAGATATTTACAGTTAGGGTTATTAGTTTACAAGGTAGCAGATCCTCCTCGGCAAAGAAGAGGAAGTAATTAGCTTGCACAGATATTTACAGTTAGGGTTATTAGTTTACAAGGTAGCAGGTCCTCCTTGGGAAAGAAGAGGAAGTAATTAGCTTACACAGATATTTACAGTTAGGGTTGTTAGTTTACAAGATAGCAGGTCCTCCTCGGCAAAGAAGAGGAAGTAATCAGCTTGCACATATATTTACAGTTAGGGTTATTAGTTTACAAGGTAGCAGGTCCTCCTCAGGAAAGAAGAGGATGTAATCAGCTTGCACAGATATTTACAGTTAAGATTATTAGTTTAAAAGGCAGCAGGTCCTCTTCGGCAAAGAAGAGAAAGTAATCAGCTTGCACAGATATTTACAGTTAGGGTTATTAGTTTACAAGGTAGCAGGTCCTCCTCAGGAAAGAAGTGGAAGTAATTAGCTTACACAGATATTTAGTTAGGGTTATTAGTTTACAAGGTAGCAGGTCCTCCTTGGAAAAGAAGAGGAAGTAATCAGCTTGCACAGATATTTACAATTAGGGTTATTAGTTTACAAGGTAGCAGGTCCTCCTTGGCAAAGAAGAGGAAGTAATTAGCTTACACAGATATTTAGTTAGGGTTATTAGTTTACAAGGTAGCAGGTCCTCCTTGGAAAAGAAGAGGAAGTAATCAGCTTGCACAGATATTTACAATTAGGGTTATTAGTTTACAAGGTAGCAGGTCCTCCTTGGGAAAGAAGAGGAAGTAATTAGCTTACACAGATATTTACAGTTAGGGTTATTAGTTTACAAGGTAGCAGATCCTCCTCGGGAAAGAAGAGGAAGAGGAAGTAATTAGCTTACACAGATATTTACAGTTAGGGTTATTAGTTTACAAGGTAGCAGGTCCTCCTCGGCAAAGAAGAGGAAGTAATTAGCTTGCACATATATTTACAGTTAGGGTTATTAGTTTACAAGGTAGCAGGTCCTCCTCGGCAAAGAAGAGGAAGTAATTAGCTTGCACAGATATTTACAGTTAGGGTTATTAGTTTACAAGGTAGCAGGTCCTCCTCGGGAAAGAAGAGGACGTAATCAGCTTGCACAGATATTTACAGTTAGGGTTATTAGTTTACAAGGTAGCAGGTCCTCCTCGGCAAAGAAGAGGAAGTAATCAGCTTGCACAGATATTTACAGTTAGGGTTATTAGTTTACAAGGTAGCAGGTCCTCCTTGGGAAAGAAGAGGAAGTAATTAGCTTACACAGATATTTACAGTTAGGGTTGTTAGTTTACAAGGTAGCAGGTCCTCCTCGGCAAAGAAGAGGAAGTAATCAGCTTGCACATATATTTACAGTTAGGGTTATTAGTTTACAAGGTAGCAGGTCCTCCTCAGGAAAGAAGTGGAAGTAATTAGCTTACACAGATATTTAGTTAGGGTTATTAGTTTACAAGGTAGCAGGTCCTCCTTGGAAAAGAAGAGGAAGTAATCAGCTTGCACAGATATTTACAATTAGGGTTATTAGTTTACAACGTAGCAGGTCCTCCTTGGGAAAGAAGAGGAAGTAGTTAGCTTACACAGATATTAACAGTTAGGGTTATTAGTTTACAAGGTAGCAGGTCCTCCTCGGCAAAGAAGAGGAAGTAATCAGCTTGCACAGATATTTACAGTTAGGGTTATTAGTTTACAAGGTAGCAGGTCCTCCTCGGCAAAGAAGAGGAAGTAATCAGCTTGCACAGATATTTACAGTTAGGGTTATTAGTTTACAAGGTAGCAGGTCCTCCTCAGGAAAGAAGTGGAAGTAATTAGCTTACACAGATATTTAGTTAGGGTTATTAGTTTACAAGGTAGCAGGTCCTCCTTGGAAAAGAAGAGGAAGTAATCAGCTTGCACAGATATTTACAATTAGGGTTATTAGTTTACAAGGTAGCAGGTCCTCCTTGGGAAAGAAGAGGAAGTAATTAGCTTACACAGATATTTACAGTTAGGGTTATTAGTTTACAAGGTAGCAGGTCCTCCTCGGCAAAGAAGAGGAAGTAATCAGCTTGCACAGATATTTACAGTTAGGGTTAGTTTACAAAGTAGCAGTTTTTCAAAACAGAAGACAACAGAATAGGCTGGTAAGAATCTAGCACGTGCGTGCTGAGTATTTGGGGTAAATTAATACAAGCAGTATGGACTGCACAGAATATTAAGTCCTACTTAGTTTTGAATAAAATGATAGCTAGTGCCTCTCCCAATATTTTACAGGAATGGATTCTACTCTAAAAGAATAGCAAAACTGAATGATTTAGGAACATGCTCCCTTTTTGTCATGGAAACCAATAGCAGAACTTCCCCCTACTCTTCTGAAATCTCCTGGGTGGCCTATATTCACTTAACTAGTCAAACATACAGTGGTAATTATCTTTTTGGAGGGCAAGCAGACATTTTTAAGCCAAATACCAGTTAGTTTTAAAAGCAGTGTGAGCCAATGGCAGACAGAGTGTTGAAAATATGCTCGAACCATCCTCGCTGTAGCTTATCTAGTAAGCTTGCATTAATTAGACGGTATTTTCTGTTTTTCATGTTTCTAGAACATGAGTGCCAACCCTCAATTTTTTTTACTGCCAAGAAATTCATACAGATGCTTCTTTACAAATAGTTGACGACAATTTAAAAAGGCAAAAGAAAACTGTAAAGCAAACAATTCTCGTCTTTGTTCACAAATCAATAAAGTCAGGTTGTTGTTCTATTCACTACATGAATTTAACTTCCACAGTTGTTCTTCAGCACTACAAGTTTGTGATCATACTTCTGTACAACAACCATATATATCAGTAGAATTGCACCAGTATAATCTCTGACAGTTAACAATGCTTCAGACATGGTAACATATTAATAAGTGATCTGATCCAGATTCTAAAAAAGTCCAGATATCTCTTTAAGGAAGTAACATGAAATTCCAAATGAATAACTAGCTGAAACCTTCTATGCACAATTAAAGGAGCAAATCACATTCACAGAAGAGAATTACATAGAACATATGCCAGAAACTATTCATTGCATCAATTAGTATGTTTGCCACAGCTAAACTTTTCTGAGTAATTTTCTTTCACTGTAATCACAATGAATTAAGGGGCATCACGTTTGGCTATTATCAGGATGGCAGCACACCATAGGTTTCCTGTCACAGCAGGTTTGGTCCTCATTTATTTATCTGTCTTTTGTTAACCAGGTTGGTACACTGGGCTGGTGGCCCATTTTCAGTGGAGACCCGAGGAGAAAAGCTCTGATATAAAGAAAAAAGTTACAAAAATGTATAGCAATACTACAATTATTAAAATCAAAGAAATGCAATACAAATATCTACAAAGGTATACAACACATACATATGTGACATAGAAGATTTAATGTGCATGTGGTCTGAATCCAGCCATTGCCAATCAAACATCACACCGGATACGAAAGGGACATGTGCTCAAACTCTGTCTGTCCAGAATACTACAGTGCTGGAAGTCTTGGGTTTGAATGTCAAATGACACCTAACATTTTCCTTTCAAGTTTCCATAATTCTAACAATGTCTAAGCAGGAGGGTGTGTGTGTGTGTGTGTGTGTGTGTGTGTGTGTGTGTGTGTGTGTGTGTGTGTGTGTGTGTGTGTGTGTGTGTGTGTGTGCACGCGCGTGTGTGTGTTTAACCTTAATCACAATGCTAGACATTTCCTAGTTGAAAGGAAAAAGGGCTTTTAAGGGAAAACTCCTATCTACCGACAGGCTCTTGCTAGCTCATCAACAGTGGCACCATTATGGATAACTGAAGGCTTTGAGTTCAAATCCCAAATGAAAGCTGAGATTTTCTTTTTCTATGTTCATACTTAGTAGGAAGAACAGTTAAAAACAGTGACCGAACACATTAGCAAAACCTGAGGTTTACAGCCTTTGAGCCAAGTTTAATTTTTAAATGCCCTGTTCAGCAAATAATCACAAATGGAACAGTACAGTAGTCCAAAATAAATATATTACATGAAAATATTACAATCCATACCAATACAATTCTAAATATACTATAAACAGATTGTAAAAGAGAAAAGAAAAGAACTATTGAAGTTTCAGTGTGAAGGCTATGGAAGAAGCAGGGAAGGCAGAGGTTAGGGAGGGGTTAGGAAGGACAAGGAAAAGGGACAAACCAAGAGTTCGGACAGTCTTCTCTGTTCCAAGTAAATGTGGTGCTTCTGATCGCTACTCTTATTTCTTTCTTTGTTAACCCTGAGACAACCTGATGTATATTACGATCTGCACTGTATAAAGACAGCATATTATTTTGCAAACTGTATTGTGCCGTCTCAAAAGCTTTTCTATCATTTATGAAGTTAGTCTGCAACTGCTAAGTCCTGATATAATGCACAAACCACATAGTAACCCTATGCTGTTCATAAAAGTGCCCTTCCTACATGGTGTACACTGTACACTACTGATTACCTTGAAATAATTCCAGGTGTGCCCATGGTGTACTGCTGTACACTACTGTATACCTTGAAATTTGTCCAAGTGTGCTCAAGATGTACCACTGTTCAACCACTGTACACTACTGCATACCAGGAAATAATTCCAGATGTGCAGTATGTACACAAATGAGTATCCAAAGTATCCAAAACATGATCCACCATTTACAAACTTGTGAACCATGGTGTACACTGTGGAACAGGTACCAAAATTACTTTTGGTACAATCCCATGCTAATAATGCATAAAAAAGACATGTTTTACCTGATCTCCCAGTTAACATGATGTGATCAGCAGACTGTGGTTGAGCAACATCATCATCAGAATATCCACCTCCTATACCTCTAATATAAAAATAAATTAATAAATACATTAAATAAATAAACAAAAATAAATAAAAAAAGAAGAAGCCGGTGTGGACAGTGCACCAACAAGAACAAATGAGTGTGAGAACTACACTGTAAATACTGCACCCACACTGCATCATACGGGTCCATCCAGTGACAACAATGATACTACCAGGTCCCTTCATTTATATACCACATACAATATACTGTGCAGCCAAGGCAACTCAGCCTTAAACATTGATAAACCTCTCTTTCCCCAGCTGCAGATCAGGTAGGGAAAGTGTGCAATGCTTTTCCATGTACATAAATGCTCTGTACTAGTGATCAGTGTTACGGATCATCTATCATGCCTTCTCAGTATGGTTGCAGCATAAGTGGTTCTTCAAAGCTCTAAATATACCCAACAGACTTATTGTCTTCTTTAAAGGAAATTTCTCACAAGTTATCAAGTTCCCAAGCTGCCTAGCAAGCAGTTGTTTTCTGAGCTTGCATATGTACCTCCTACATCAGTAGATGACCTTGAATATGTTACATAAATGTCAGCATCACCTGTAGCGATACAAAGCCCTCTATGGTCTCAACTGCAGACAGCATATTCAGACATTCACAAAATCTTTAGCTTCACATGTCCCAAAAATGGAAGCAGGACATCAAGCAATCCCAAGGTTTCTATGACTACAGTCGCCAAACCACACAAGTAAGCCATATCCAGGAAATGACAGTTGCTGTAAACATTGTAATTCCTGCACAGGTAAAACTGTGCATCAAAAACTGACTGGCAGGCTACCTACACATTCTTGGAATGGTACGAATAACATAGACCGCATGTACTTTTGTACAAAAGTGAGCAACCATTATTGCTAAAGAATGCAAATGTGATGCACCCTAACTGTAAATGTGACTTTTTATAACAATTACTGCAGCATTACATGTATGCCTTGTACAATGCTTACCTATAGATATAAGTTATATCATATAACCAACTGTTCTGACAGCAATCAACAGCAAATAGCGCCTATACCCATAAATGGCTATGTATACTGTCCTCTCCTTACTTCTGGGGATAGGCTGTTGCATATGATAGTTTGTCATTACTATGCAACCACACTTTACATGCACATGTACAGTCTCACATAATGACTGCATTAAGTCTATTGCCGCCTTCTGTATTAAATGTAATCATTTATGGTACCACTATTACGCAAACTGTACTTTGCTACACATTTGTAATTTAAGTGCAACTGAAACACTGGCTATAATTTCTGCCAAAAAGGTCCAATCATTCATTAATTATATTATAAAAAAAAGGTGTATTCTGGATCAAGAATACCATTAGCTGAACCAGCCTGCAATAAATAAATAAATGGATCTAAAAGTTGCAATGAAGGCGAAAATGTGAAAACACAGATATAAAATCCTAAAGGATCTCTGGATGCAAAGAAAAAGTATCACCAGTAGAAAAAAAATTACACTGTTAGCAGGTTAGTGATAACTGATTCAGGTACAGCTACGTGAGTTGAAAGGAGCGCAGTATTTCCTGACAGATCTGTAAAGCTTCAGTGCTCATTTCTTTTTATTTAAATATAATTATCTGAACCGCTACTGCTAACAATTGCATATTCATCATATTCATAAGTATAAATTTATCAATTCAGGCTTGTAACCCTCAAAAAGAACAAGTCAAAATACACATTTGCAACATTGCAACAGCAAATCATTAAATAAAAGTAATATATAAAAATATAACCATACCTGCATAAAATGATGTATAAGATGTGCATGACCAACATCGCCATAGGTGTCAAATAGCAGAAAACAGCAGATGGCAAATGATGTACATAAAAAATAAAAAAAAATCTTTTAATGAGTCAATAAAAATACACACAATTTCATAGCAAGTGCAGTCTAAATAATACATATTAGTAAACAGATATCATGAGAAACAGAAATACAAAAATAACAGGAATAGAAAATTGGTATACCTTTATGATTATATCAATGCTCAAAATGTCAAAACGCTGATATATACAAGATTAACAAAAACATGTCAAACATTCAAATTAGCAAACGCCAAAAACACAGAAGGAACAAAAGATTGTAAAAACAAAACAATTTCCTTTTGCAGTCTGTAAACAGTAACTCTATCACAACATTTAAACCTAAATTTTTTTGAACAGATTTAGTGTTATGGAAATGTTGTATTACTAATGTGGTGTGTGTGTGTGTGTTGGGGGGGGGGGGTTATGCCTTGGTGCACCACTTTATCAATACTTTCTAACCCTTACCATAATCACACACTTTATCAGTGCATGCTAACCATTACCATAATCACACACCTTATCAGTGCATGCTAACCCTTACCATAATCACACACTTCACCTTAGAAAAATCCTTTCTATAACATCTCCACTACAAAAGACAGCTAGGACACCTACTATACACATATTCACTTGAACGCATACAGTCATTTAATCTATGCACTTACCTAGCCCCTACTTTAACCCTAACCTGCAAACACCTGTACATACAGCAAATCGATCCTTCTGTCTTACCCTCACTCTAACCCTAACCCACAAGCACTCAGAGATGCAGCTGCCTCACCTACTGCCTGATGCAGCTCCCTGATATGGTGCCACTCACTCAACCTTTATGTTGAAAAGCACAAAAAAAAAAAAATGGTCCTTTCTGTGGAGCTGGCTCATGCTCCTAAAACTCAGAAGCCAGCCAGATACTATTTCCTCAACTTCTAGTTGAAGAGTCCACTTTTTGTACTATTAAAACTAAAACAAGCAGACTGCTGCTACTTCTACCACAGTCTGTACACTGACCAGACAAAAACAGTACTGAAATTAATTACTGTAGAAATGGTGTTACATAACTGAATACCAGCACTGTACTTCCACTGATTAAGCATCCCCCAATCATGCACCTTAAATACTTGTGCCTGGAGATGCCCACTTCACCCACCCTAGCTATGCTACTGCATTCACACACACACACTAAACCTATCTCCTTACCTAACCCTTACTTTAACCCAAATGCATAAACATTTGCACACACATTAAACTGCCAACTGGAACATCTAACACTCAACTACATAAATTGTTGGGGGATAATCCAGTGATAGTGTACACGAAAAAAATAAATTATGTACTCACCATAACGTTCCATCTGAGTAGTTAGACTTCCTTTGTCATCAACCTGTGGGTTACGGATCCGACATGGATCCAAGCTGGCATCTTTCCAAGCTAAGATCTGTGCTCCAAGCTCCTCCCCCTTACCCATACTACACTGCAACCTCCTTACAACCCTCAGATCGAGTTTGCCACCCACAACGACACACATCAACCCAAGACACATAACCTGAACTGATCACACAGACTAAGCTTACAATACCCAGTAAGTCTGAGTTCAAGGACTATCGCAAGCCACTAAGGTCAGGGAGAAGGAGGAAGGGAAGGTTGATGACAAATGAAGTCTAACTACTTAGATGGAACGTTATGGTGAGTACATAATTTCTTTATCTGAAGTAGTTAACTTCATTTGGTCATCAACCTGTGGGACAGAGTCCCCAGCTAACAAAAGACCTTGGGAAGCCCTTATGGAAGGATATTCCGGAGCACTGCAGAACCAAAAGAAGCCCTTCCTCTAGAAAAATGGTTCCAACATATCTGTCTCCTCCTCAATCCCAAAAAAACAAACTATTACTCTTCTCTTCAACCCTTAAATCTGCCCCTTTCTCCTTTTCTATTGTAATTCTGTTGGTGATAAATTGTGTCTGACAATGGCACAATCATTACACCTGATTGTTCCACTAAACTACTAGGCTTTACAATAGATAATCAACTAAACTTTGATTGCCACATTGACCTAACCATCAAAGCTGTTAATAAAAAGATAGGTGCCCTCTATAGACTTAAGCCCTTTCTAACAGCAACCAGCAGGGTGTCTCTAGCCCAAACTCATCTCATCTCTACATTATTGTATGCCTCTCCATCTTTTATCAACCTTTCAAAATCTAACCTTCAGAAACTTGCCACAACCTACCATAGCATAGCCAGGTTTGCCACAGGTTCCCCATTTCGCACCCATCACTGTGTTAATCTCAAAAAGTTTGACTGGCTTCATCTTCAAAATCTTATTCTCCTACATCAATTAGTTATCACCTATAAAATTCTCCACTACCCTACTAATACACCAATACTTAATAACCTTGTGGCCCCGTACAGGAATCTTACTTCCCTTCGCTCAGCTAACAAACTACTAGTAGCTACTCTCAAATCACACAATAAATCTGGTGACTCCTTGTTCACAAATGTTGTTGGCTCATACTGGAATAAACTTCCTGTAGAACTGACTTTAGGCTCATCACAACTTTTCAAGAAACAACTAAGGAACTATTTCACATCTCACTGGCTATGCCCTTGCTCTAATCCTGACTGACCTCAGCATCCAACTCTTTTTACTGTTCTCTCCACTGCTCTTCTACTCGTCTCTATCACTAGTACTACTCTTCTACTCGTCTCTATCACTAGTACTACCCTTCCTCTGTAGCTCACCTAGTATCCACTTGGATACTAATTTTCCTATAACGTCTTTTTCTCTTTTACTTGTTACACTACTGCAACCTGTCATCTCTACTCTTATTTAAACCTACATGTTGCTCCTTGCTGTGCAAATCTATTTCATAAAACTTGTGCCCTGGCACAAAATATTTATCATAATTGTTAATACTGTAAATATTGTACACAAACTATTTACATAATTGTTAATACTGTAAATATTGTACACAAAATATTTATCATAATTGTTAATACTGTAAATATTGTACACAAAATATTTATCATAATTGTTAATACTGTAAATATTGTACACAAAATATTTATCATAACTGTTAATACTGTAAATATTGTACACAAAATATGTATCATAATTGTTAATACTGTAAATATTGTACACAAAATATGTATCATAATTGTTAATACTGTAAATATTGTACAAACTCTTGTGTGACTCACTATTTTCACTTTCTTTCAGTTTTTCTACTCCTGCTTTTGCATAGAATATGAGAATAGGAATCCTCACTTTATTTTATATTTCTGTTAAAGTGCTTCTGTACTGTTACTATGCTACATAGGAATTGTTCTCTAGATGCATATAATTTGTATCTTACTGTGCTGTTTTTTATGTTATTTACTAGTATATAGTGGAGCTTTTCTCCTCGGGCCTCTGCTGAAAATGGACATGTATCCAGCCAGACTAGCCCGGTCAACAAATATAAAATAAAATAAATAAATAAATAGATAGATACCATGTCCAACTTATAATGAGTAATAAAAGTGTGAGAGGAAGCCCAGGTAGCCACTGAACAAATGTCATCCAGTGAAACTCAGGACCAGAACGCAGCAGAAGTAGCCACAGAACGAGTAGAATGAGCATGAACCCTGTCTGGTTCTGGTAATCCATGATCCTTGTACACCTACAAAATACAAAGTGAAATCCATCTAGCAAGAGTCACCTTTGAAACTGGTTTCCCCAAAAAAGGCTTGGCAAAGGAAAAAAATAGCTGATCATTTCAAAAGGGTTTAGTCCTATGTAAATAAAAGCATAACTGTCTGTGGACATCCAGCAAATGAAGTTTGTATTCCCCTTTGTTTTGATTAGGGAAAAATACTGGGAGTTTAATAGACTGATTGATATTTGACTCCAAAGCAACTTTAGGGAGGAAAGTAGGATTTATCCTTAGAGAAACCCTATCCTTATGAAAATTTAAGTATGGGGGTTTTATGCACAAGGCTTGAAGTTCGGACACTCTCCTAGCCGAGGTGATAGCCACATGGAAGGCTGTCTTCCACGACAAAAATTTTAAATCAACTGATGCTGCAGGTTCGAACAGAGGTGCAACTAAGGCCTGAAGAACCAAGGTCAAATCCCATGGAGGGGAAGGATGCTTAATCGGAGGTCTCAGCAAAAAGGTGCCTTTGATGAAAGTCTTAGAAATCCTAGAAGCAGCTAGTGAACCTGAATTTTCTCCTACATGAAAATGGAATATAGCCACTAGCTGGACCTTAACAGTGAAAGAGCTGGCCCCCTGCTGGAAAATCTGAGACAAAAATTCTAATACCGCTGGAATTGGGGTGGTAAATGGATCCAAATCTCTCTGAGAAGCCCACATGGAAAAACACTTCCATTTACTACAGTACACCTTTCAGGTGGAGGACTTGTGCGCCGCCACCAGAATGGACTTAAGAAGAGAAGAGTGTCTGGGAGACCTGGAAATTAGTGGAACTGGAGCAACCAAGCTGTAAGCTTGAGGCTGTCCAGATTCAAAGGAGGAATTCCGGAGGGATGACAAATGAGATCTGGAATGGGATCTAATCTCCAGGGCAGAGCTAGTACTAGATGAGACCGTAGGCAAGGGAACCAAACTTGATGAGGCCATAATGGGGCTATTAGGACAATCCTGCTACCCAACTGATGAGCTTTCTGCAAGAATTTTGTCATTAGAGGTAGCAGGGGATACGCATAAAGAAGTCCAGGTGGCCAAGCATGGACAAGAGCGTCTTTGGGGGCTTCCCCTTGAGGGGGAATCAGAGTGAAAAACTCGCTGAACTTCGCATTGGATGACATCATAATGTGGTAGTACGCATCCTTGAGGTCTACAGAGCACATCCAGTCTTCCTCCTGCAAGAATGGCAGAATGGACTGTATGGTGACCAACCGGAACTTCTCCTTGGCGACAGACATGTTCAATGTGGAAAAGTCGAGAATTGGCCTCAAGTCATAGGTTCATAGGTTTATACTTTATACCCTAGGCTCTAATTTTATTTATAAGCCTAGCCTTGTAGTTTGTTTAACCAGCCACACCCTTAAAAAAAAAAATACTGTGTATATTAGTTTGTTGTGCCTCTGTCCAGCAGTGACACAGAGATGATTCCGGGGGTAAAAAACCCTCGATCTCCCATCCACAAGATTTCTCTCTTGAACAGCCAGCAGGTCTGCCTGCCTCACATGGAGGGATTTTTTTATTCCACAGCATAGGGAGTCTCTGGGTGACAAATCTATCCCTCGTCCCCCGACAAATCTATCCCAAGTCCCCCGTCTTTTTGGGCACCAAAAAGAACCTGGAATAGATGCCTGATCTGGACTGATCTGGGGGGACCAACTGGATTGCTCTTTTGTTTAGCAGCTTTTCTATTTCCAAAGCTGCCACCTCCCTTTGAGTGGGTGGAACATCTGGGAGGTGCTTTGGTAGTAAGGGACTGGTCAGAAAGGGAATGGAATAACCTCTGGATATTATCCGAAGTACACAGCCGTCTGACGTGATGGACTCCCATTGAGCTAGGTGCTTTGAAAAACGTCCCCCCGACTGCCTCCAGAGTGGAGCAGTCAGGCAACCCCTCAGGCTGCTGCACAGGTTGATCCGAGAATGGTTACCTTGACCCAAAATTCTTTGGTCCTCCTCTGTCTCTGGGTCAGAGTACACCTTGTCCCCCTCTGCCTCTAGGGGAAAAGGAGTCCAGAGTGTCCCGGGAATGCTAAGACTTCCAGAACCACAACTTCTTTTGCCCTCACTGATTCCTGGAAAAGGACCTTTGAGGGTTAGAGAAGCAGATCCCGATGGCTTCCTGTCCTTCTCACTCTGGACTAGCGTATCTCGGACGGTCTTCCCGAACAGGGTTGAACCATAAAAAAGAGCATTCGCAAAGGACGCCTTGAAAAGTTCTGAAAATCGCAAAGCTGGAGCCAGGCATGACACCTCATGGCAATGCCAAACCCGGCCACCCTAGCGGCTCCCTTGGTGGCATGAGAGAGTAGGCGCATGGACGTGTTAGTCATCGACTTAAGAGTGGCCGTACGTCCCAAGAATGAGCGTTTATCCTCAGCCGAAATGGATTCCAGGGGAGACTCGGCATTCTCTTTCACTAGGTCGCTCTGAAGTCTGATCACATGGGCCATGTAGTTCAGCGCCCTTATGGCCAAGGTAGCTGAAGCATATGTCAGCTTTCTGAGCTGAACCATTGCCCTAGACTCCTTGTCTGGAGGATGACCGAGGAACTCTCCTGAGCCAGTTCCTTTTTAGTGGCCACCACCACCACCATGGCATGAACTGGGGAACCCTTACTCCATGCAGTCTTATCTGTAGGAGGGCTCACAATCTTGTATGGCCTTTTAGGTATAGGTTTCTACAGTGTCCGGCTCCTTCCAAGCTCTGGTGGTAATGAGTCCACCAGAGGATCAGCCGGGGGAGGACACCCAAGAGGTAGATGGGCCTGCATCGAACACCTCCAGGAATACCGACTCGTCCGAGGAAGGCTTTTGGGCGGACCAACCTTACCTCTGATGGAGAATTTCCATTATGTTTCCAAATGAGACATACTCTGGAAGTGATCTGGGAGAGCCTTCCCCTTCCTCCAAGTCAGTATCCTCTGTGAGGGACTCGGGGGAGTCCAGGTGCCTCCTCTTGCACTTGCATTTGCGAGTAATCTCCTGGGGGGGCTCACAAACTGCTTCATATTCCTCAAGGGGAACCATCTGGGGCATATCAGACACAAGCTGTCCCTGAAAGAATGGAATGACAGAAGACACACTCAGCAGCGAGGGAGCAGGGATGGACTCCGAGGAAAAAGTGAGGGGTTTTGATCCTCCTGAGAGAACCCTCTCCACAATGTTAAAGGCTGAAGGGGAACTGGCTTCTCTAAAACTAGAAGGATGAGTAACCATGCCCCTCGGATCCTACGAAGAGATCGGAGCTGAATCCAGAACAAACGGACCCAGAGGAATGGTATGTCCCGACCATAACAGAACCGACAACAAACTCATCCCCCCAGATCCAACACCCAAATCATGGCTCCAAGTGCTCGGATCCGACATAGGATCTAACATACTCAAGGGCATGGCCAGTGTTGAGGTTGGGGGAACCATCGGCGCTGACCCCCTGACTCCGGTGCTCCTCGGATGCAGGGACTGCAAAACCCGAGGATGGATTGGAGAAAGAGCTATTGGGGGAAATATCAGAGCCAAACTCACCGCTACGGCGGGAGGGGGAGCCAGCAAAACTGCCATCTGCAACTGAGTCTGTATAAACCTTCTCATCATCCAGTCCATGTCAGCCTCCGTGAGGCTTCTTGTCGATCCGGAGGATGCCATCGACATCGGCCGAGACGGCCGATGCAAGGACAACCTTGAAGCAGGCCGAACCTCCTCCTCTGGCTCCGGAGAGAATCTAGGGGATTGGAGCTGAGGGGAAGACAGCTTAGGAGTCTTGTCTGGGGTAGTGACCAATTTAACAGGAGGACCCAAAAGATCCAACGGATCCGCTGGTCTCTTAAAACCCCTATCTTTGTCTCTCTCTCTCTCTCTCTTTTCTCTGTCTCTCTCCCTATGCTTATCCTTCCTGGCCTCTTTGTCACCCTGTTTTGAAATGGGAGTGTGAGTCCCGGACAGGGGAGGAGGACTTGAAGCAGATACGGCCACAGCCGTGGCTGTAGAGGAAGGAGAAGTAGTAGTTTCTGCCGGGAGAAGCCCAGCCCAAATTAACTTTGTCCTGCAGGGCCCGTGGATTAAAGGCTGCACATATTTTGCAGCATGAAGAAAGGTGTGGAACCCCCAAACACACGATGCACAGAGTGTGGCCATCAGCCGGGGACAACTTATGGCCACACTCTGTGCATTTGTAGAAAGTCAGCTTTTGTGGGTCTGACATCTCAACCCCCACAACAGCAAATAAGGCTAACTAAAGCCCTACCTACAAATGCATACACACACAGCAAAGGCGGGAAAGGGTGGCCTACACTAACTAAAAACACAAAAGTTTACTTTTTTTGTGCTTTCTCTGAACGGAAAACCCGGGGGGAGGAACAAAGGGAAAGGTAAACACTACACACGCACACTAAACTAACTTTTAAACAGTTAAAGAAGGAAACTCTACTCTACCTGCCTGGAGCTCTGAGATCATGTCTTGACGAAGCCGCGGCAAATGGGATCTGAGGGTTGGAAGGAGGTTGTAGTGTAGTATGGGTAAGGGGGAGGAGCTTGGAGTATGGATCTTAGCTTGTAAACCTGCCGGCTCAGATCCATGTCGGATCTGTAACCCACAGGTTGATGATCAAATGAAGTTAACTACTTCAGATATACCTGTTTTAAGGATTTAATGTAAAGAAGTTCCAGTTATAATAGTAGAGGGGACATAATTAAATTTGATATGTCCAAATGTGGCCATTGTACAATGTGTACATTTGTTTCAGTGGGTGATACAGTCACCTTGAATGGACAGTTAGAGTTAAGGGACAGCACAATTGTGAAACAAATTGGGCTAATTATACAGCATGGTGCCAATTATGCCCTGCCTTTTATATTGGTAAAAACCATAAGAAAAGTGAAGGATAGAATCTCTGAACATGAAAGGGATATTACGAAGTGTAAAGAGTCCAATGCATTGTACAGACATATAAAAGATTTTCCTTCCCTTTATTTTAGATATAGTATAGTCGAGCAGTTACAAAGGGGTGTGAGAGGTTGGGTTATAGAGGACCATCTACTTGTCAGGGAACTTATATGGCAGCTTAGTTTGAACACACAAGTGTTTCTTGGTTTAAATGAAGCCTGTTCTGTTGTTCCTGTTTTAAAACTTAAAAGTTTGGATTGCTGGCAATTATTTTCATATTTATTTTTACAATTTGTATTTTTTTAAACTTGTCATAGTGTTTTAACTATATATTACTTTAAGATGTTGACTGAATGGTCAGGTGACCTTAATAGAGTATTTAAGTGGGATAATTAACTTGTTCAGTAGTTCTGATGAAGTCCCATTGAGGGTGAAAGCGCTTAACTACTGGTTATTTTAACTATAATAAAGTGCAGTGTGTTTTTTCCATGGATGCCTTCTTGGTTATTGGTGTTTATTTGCACACACATTCTCACCCCAAATACAAATTCACTCACCTCTTCTGGCAAAACAGACATTCAGCCAAAAGAATGTTCTCACAAGCTAAAGTGCAGTTCACTTTCTTGAACATATGAACGTTCAATAAAATCAATGGCAGCCATCTGTACATATATGCAGAAAACTATTTCTAAAAATTACCTAATACTAAACACACCTATAAACAGAATAAATAAATAAAAATAAAAACTGGCGAAAAAGAACTTTTTTTATACCAGCTTTATTAAAATTGGCAATCAATTCCAAACACATATCAAAAAGGGTACAACACAGTATCCTCTTGTACAGGCACATATATGTTCTACATTCAACAGAATATTGCCATATCTAAAAAAAACAAAGAACAAGCATAAGAGAGAAGAGAACTATCACAATAGTGCATTGAACAAACAACACACCGACTACATACATATAAGGTTGCTATATATGTGAATTTATTTATCATAGCTGCTCTCTGTAAGATGTTTGGGCCATTACTTGTCCCTTTATCCTTTAGAAAATTAGGAGACCACAGAAATCGGGTAAGATGGACACCAAATAGCCTATTTATTCTGCATATGTCACCTGCTTTGAAGATTCTCTATAGATGTCTCCAAGATCCGAACCTCCACAATGTCCACAGAAACCAGACCACTTCATAGGTTCATAGGTTCATACTAGGCTATCTGCCCGAGGGCATTTACAAGCCTAGCCCATAGTTTACCCCTTTAGTATGGGGAACTATACCCATTATTTTGCTGTGCCTCTGTTGAGCAGTGACACTGAGGTAATCCATCTCCCATCCATTGGTCAAGATTTCTTGAACAAGGCCAGCGAGGTGCTCTGCCTCACATACACCGGGATTTTATTCCACAGCATAGGGAGTCTTAGGGTGATGAATCTATCCTCCAGCGGATCTAGATTTTTGAGGTGAAGCATATTCATCAAATCTGGGTTTGACATGGCCTTGTATGTTAGGCAAAGGTCACCTCTGAGCAAGCGTGTGTTTACTGAATAGAGCTGGAGTTCTTTCAGTCGGGCAGCATAGGACAGATGTTTGAGACCCTTTATCCTTTTGGTGAGGAACTTTTGTGGCCTCTCCAGCTGCTGCAAGTGTCGGGTCAGATACATTCCGAATGGGGCATTGTACTCAATCATTGGTCTGATGAGTGATGAGTATAGGGAGACTATGACCTCCCTTGATCTAGATGAGAATCCCTTCATGATAAGGTGGGCAATGTAGAAGGTCTTCCTAACTACTTTAGCTACATGGGTGTCGAATGACAGACTACTATCAACCTGGGTCCCCAGGTCTCTGATAACTTCTTCTGTGCTCAGTGGATTGCCACCTATTTGGTAGCTAGGGGTAACCTTGTTTTTCCCGAAGGGTATGACTATGCATTTTTTGGCATTTAACTTTAGGCCTTTTTCAAGACTTTTTTTGAAAGCAAAATAAGAAGCTGCAAGGGATCAGAAGTAGCATCAGGGAATGTACCCACTCAGTCCATCCCCACACAAAATAAATAAGGAGAGAGAACCATTTTCCAAGGCCATAACTTATCAGAAGTCCTTTGAAACTTCAGTTTAAGTGTAGCCAACTCTGGGCAATCCCAAACAATATGCATCCAAGTCCCAGGGATATTATACTGCATCTCCAACATGCCAAGAAGACAGAGGGAAATATGGCATCTAACTTAGGGAAAGCATAAAAATGTGTAGATAAACACTGCCAAAAAAACTAATTTAAGGGAATTTGTGAAGTATCTAGATACTTTTGACCCAACCATCAGAAAAAATAGTCATATCTAGTTCTGTTACCCAGACTAACTTGTTCATCACATGTCATTTTGAATCTAATAACATTTTATAAATGGTTGATATGGTCCCTTTGGTAATACATTTCCTTCTCTAGTCTCGATCCATACACCTTTTAATCCAGAGGGACCAGCCAGATCTTGGAGAAGATCCCACACAGGTAGAAGTTAGAGTCTGAAATAAGCCATCCACCCAAGATTTGTCATTGCCCACTAAACCAAACATATTTTTAGCTTTTGCCAGGCAGAAGGACCATCCTCCAATAATGATTGTTCCCAATACTGGACTGAGTCATGTCGATGATGTCAACCAAAGTCAACAATGCAGTAGGTCCCAGGGTTCTGCTAGACAGACTTAGAACAGCTGACTCAATCTAAGGGGTATTTTTAATGTGTACAAAACATCAACTGATAGTTTTAACAAGTCATGAAGGGGAAGGTTATTTGACCATAGAAAGAAGCTTTACTGACCCTCAATATGCTATAGAAAGAATTGAACCTTTTTAAATAATTTAATAAAATCTAGTTCTAGCAGGCTGTTATATCTGGGGAAGCAATTAGTGTAGTATTTCCAATGTGGATGCTTTATTATATTTTTAAAATCTGAGTGACAAAATGGTCTTTATAGATAACTTCAAGCGAAAATGTGGCACAATATACCACAGACAGTAAGAATAACACAGGGAATATTTAAAATTGTAATGTCAAAAAAATGGAGGTGACAGTCATGATACAAATAGAAGTCATGAAGTTGCCATAATGAGAAATCCTTACTGAGCCCCTCCATCCTTATCTCCGTTTGTCGGATCTGAGAAGGAAAACTTTTTCACAGAAGCTTCTCCAGTGCTTAAACTCTCCCATCCCCCATGATGCTACATGGCTCCTGATTGCTTCAGACTGAGTTTACCCAGAAAGTGGATACCAGGTTGCCTGATAGGAAATCAAGCTTGGAGTAAGGCTTCAAGCTCAGGTCTACTAGGTATCTCCTGAAAGGAAGATGACAATTTTGGAAGTGGGGAGGACATTAGAACAGACTGTGATGGATAACAAGGATCGTTTATCCTTTACTGTCCCCTCCATCCATCCCGATTGGAGAAATTCCCCAGCAACTTTTTATCCTGTGTGACATAACAGCAAAATACCCTTGGGGATGGTAAAACCAAAAGTAGCTTAAAACCATAAAACAAAGTCCAGTTTGTAGTGTTTGATAAAGGTATACACTTGTAGACCATTTTACTGCAAAACAGATGACATCCATGATAGGATGTTTTGAAAACAACACAGAAGTTGAAATGGAGCTTGTAGAATGGCTTTGATGGTAGGATCAAGCCTTTGGAAGTACAAATAAGGGATATGCAACATGAAAACCATCTAGACAGTGTAATGTTGATCACTTTGAATCTGATTTTGGATTTTGAAATCTGCTGGTTATCTTTATACACAGGTTTAGTTCCGTGAAGGTAAAATCTCAACTGACAATTTATATATACAGAGTATGGGAAATGTATTCTCCTTGGAAAGAATGAATGGGGAAGAAGATAAGCAAGAGAATGGACAGGCTCAAGGCTGATTCTCTGGCTACTGCTGGCATAAATGGAATATATGGCCAAAAAAAGACTTGGTCTTTGTGAAAGATCAAGTAGGCTTCTTTGCATGACAAAACCTGCAAGTCTGAAATTCTCTTTGCAGAAGTGATTGCAACTAAAAATAAGGCCTTCTGAGAGAAATTTTGAGGACAAAGAAGAAGCAGGTTCAAAGGGGGTCTCAGTCAAGGCTTGAAAACGTGGAGTAAAGTCTCATCAGGACAGAGTGCTTAATAGGTGGCCTCAATAGAAAAGCACCTTTGAGAAAATCTCTGTACATCTTGAGAGACGCTAAGGTACGGTGTATCCCCGAGTGATAATATGAAATTGCTGCAAGCAGGACTTTAATGGTTGAGTAGCTGACATAAGACTGAAAAACTGTAGAATAAAAGGAACTGGTGCTGAAAAGAGATATAGGTCTTTACGGATAACCCACAAAGAATATATTTTCAATTTGCTTTCTTGATTTTGTCGCTCTCAAGTAGAATGCCTGTCAGACATAGTTAGAATCTGTACAACTTTGGAAGGCAAATTGGGGGCACTGGTCATCAGTGGAACTGCACAAACTATATGGTCAGTCTGACATATTTGATGTCCAGTTGAGGTTTGCCAGACAGGTGAGAGAGAAAATCTAGCTTTGTCTCTAGAGGTCATAAAGGTTGGATTAGATGAGGCCAAAGTGAAGGGAACCAGATTTTTCTGGGTCAAAATTAGCAATTAGAATGACTGTTGCCTTGTGCAGAAATGCTCGTCATGACAGGAAGGGCAGGAAGAGCATAAAGGAGTCGAGGTGGCCAAAGACAGACCAAAACATCCCTCCATGACTATCCTAAAGGAAAGAGAAGGGCAAAGTAGCTGTTACATTTTGTGTTGTTGGCAATGGCAAACATACTACAGCAAGGCTGGTCCCAGTAGCTGAATATCTCATTTGTCACTGGCGGACTGTGGTACCCACTCATGAGGCATGAGGATGTAGTAGTGACACAGCTTGTCCCCAAGGAGACTCATACAACCTGGAATATGTGTTGCTATTACAGTTTGTTTTGAAGACATAGCCCACAGCCACACTCTCATAGCCTTCCTGTGGACTGGATAAGAATGGCTGCCTACTTACGTGCACCGTACCACAGAAGTGTTGTTTCCTTAGGAATGTAATCAAGAACCTGCAGTGCTATGAAGATTGCTCTCATCTCCAGAACACTGATGTGAAGCTGGGCATCTAGTTGGGTCCACATCTCTTGGACTGTTCTTTCCTCATACTATCCCTCCCACTCCAGCCCAGACAGGAGGCATCCATGTCTAGTCTAACTAGAGAATGGTCATCCCTGTTAGACTAGTGGGGAGGGAGTCTTATTTATTTATTTTACATTTGCTAACTGGGAAAGTCCATCTGGACATGTGTCCTTTTTCAGTGGAGGCCTGGGGAGAAAAAAAAATCATACAGTACAGTGTTTTGTTACAGTAGATTTAAAAAATACATAAAATAATTACACTTCTAATACATTACAAAATTAATAGTTATACAGGAGATTGAATAGGAAAAAAAATTGTAAAACTATGTACAACAGTGATGAAACATATGAGTGAGTCACATTCTGAGGGGCTGTATTTAAGTTCATTATGATGAGTTATTAAGAAAGGAAGTATATATAAGATCAAACATAGGTAATAGATAGAGGGGAAGTTAAAATTTATATCTGAGGAAATGTACTAAAAGGGTGGTAATGAGTCTAGCCTGGGCTGTGGTAGGTACATAGCCAAGAGTTTGTAGGGTGGGTTTTTAGGTGTTTTTTATACTGTTTAGGTGAGGAGGTATTCATAAGTGGGCTGGGTAGAGTGTTCCAGAGTTTGGGTATAAAGCAGGAGAATAGGGCTTCACCTGCTGAGTTTTTTACTTTGGTGACTTGGAGGAGAAGATTATTATTTGAGCAATGGGGTCTGGATGTTAAGTATGGTTGAATTAGATTTTTAAGGGCTGGGGTTTTTCTGGATGGTGGAGGATTTTGTGGGCTAGGGTTAGTTGATTAAACTGAAGTAAGAGGAAGAGTTCTAGCCAGTCCAGTTGCATGAGAGATTGATAGTGGTGGGATCTTCCACTTTCATTTATGCCATTTTATGAGGGGATGAAGAAGGTCAGTAGCCAGAGTCCTGTGACCTGACAGAGTCCATTCTAGAACTCTTGGAAAAATCTTGCCATGAAGAACTAGTGTGATGGAGGCTGCCATAGTGCCTAACAACTGAAGAATAGGAGAAGCTAATGGAATGTCTGGTTAGAGAAGTTCCGGTAGCTGTAGTTGAAGGTAGATCAGCCTCAACACTGGGATATCTGCAAGACTAAGGACTGTGTGAGTTCCTGGGTTGACTTTTCAAAGGTTATGGAGATACCCAAGGACTGACACAAGTGCAGCAAACAGTCTCTTGCTAGGATAAATGATTCCCTTGTGTTTCCAGATAGGAGGCAGTCATCTAAGTATGGGAACAATGAGAACCATTGCAGCCTGAGATGAGCTGCAACACAAATATGTATTTGGAGAACACCTGGGGGGCTTCAACAAGATAAAAATTTAAGGTTTGGAACTGGTAATGACTGGAACCCAGAAGAAAGTGGAGGTACATCTTTGACTACTTTGCAAGCTTTGTGTGGTAGTAGGGATTCTGAAGGTCTAGTGAGCACATCCAGTCCCCTTTTTGCAGAAGTATGGACTAAACCATGACCATCCAGAACTTTGTCTTTTTCATATGTGTACTTAGATCAGTGAAGTGTAGAATGGGCCTGAGGTCCTTGTTATTGAAAACCAAAAACAATATTGAGTATATCCTCTGTGATCTAGTGAGACCTCTGGGATGGTTATTTTTTGAAACAGTTGAAAAATGTCTCACATTGCAGACCTTTATCAGTGAGGTGGAACATCTGAAAGGGCCTTGGTGGTAGGTTTGTGGGCAGAAATGAATGGAATGACACAGCCTTTTGATATAATTTTCTTCACCCGTGAATCTTATGTGATGGTCATCCAACTGTGAGGGTGAAAGTAAAGCTCTCCCTGACGAACTCCAGATGGGAGCAGTCAAACAACTTTTCTGGAGTGCTGAAAGGTTTTGCCTGAAAAGGGCCTCTAAACCCTTGGTTGTGTGGACCCCTTCTGGTCCTGGGCAGTATACAGTAGAGTTCCCCTCTGTCATGAGAAACCCTGTCCAAAGAAGATTTGTATGAAAAATGTTCTACAAAAATGTAAACAAGAGACCTTTGCTACCTTCCTGAAACCTACAGAAGAATTGCTGAGCGGTAGAAAAATGAACTCCCATGACAGAATGCCTGTTCCCTCCTGCTCACTCTTCATCAATGTATCTAACTTTTGGACCAACAAATATGATCTGTCATAAGGGATGTTTAGAAAGAATACCTTAAAGTTGTCCGCAAAGCATGCAGTCTCATCCAGGCATGATGGCAAATGGCTGTACCAGTTCCAGTGCCACAGTTGCCCCATCAGCCATATTAGATATGACCTTCAGGGTCAGATTAGTGATAGACATTATGGTGGATAGCTGGGTCTCCAAAATCTCCCTCATATCAGTTGCAGGGGGTCTTTAAAGTGAATCCAAGGCTTGTTCAGCCAGATCCTTTCAGAACCTAGTCATATGTGATATATATATATATATATATATATATATATATATATATATATATATATATATATATATATATATATATACATATATATATATATATATATATATATATATACACACACACCATCATGGAAAAAGTTCCTGAGGTGTAAACTTGCTTTCCAAATTAGTCCATTCACCTAGATTCCCTATTAGGCAGATAGACCTCAGATCTCTCTTCTGACAGCTCCTTAGTGGCTGCTATAACCACAAAGGAATCTCTAAAGAGGTTCCTTGCTCCAATTGGGACAGTCCTTAGGAGGTCTGAGAACGTTGGTTTTCAGGAAATTGTTCCACAAACATGTGGGCCTCACCATGCCCTTGCTACAACCACACTGATGAGGCAGTCTGTAGGAGGGACTATCCAGGAGAAAAATGGGCCATGGGGAGAACCTTCTCATTCATCAAGGTCAGTGCCCTTGATGAGAGATTCCTGAGGGGAATGTCTCCTTTTACAATTACTCTTGCTATTCACTTCAAGATCCAGAAGTGTCTTTTTGACCATGCTGAAGGGAAAGATAAAGGCCTTCAGGGTTAGGCCACCCTTGTGAGGGATTGGGGGACTAAAGGCATCAGGCAGATTGCAATGTAGAGGTGGAGTTGAAACACTAGATGCATCTCCTTCCTATTTCAGTTGACAGGCTAAAGTCCTCTCAAACTTCTTAATGTCGAGGTCAGTGTTACCAGCACAGAGGAAGACAGTGTCTGAGCTAGCCCTAAGTCTATAATGAACAAAGTATACAGCTCAGTGGACTACACCCCCAGTGCTGAAGTGTTGGTCAAATGCAAGGCGAAGACTGGTGTGAAGACATCGAAGACCAAAGAACTTGAAGCTGCAAACAGACCTGAGCAAGTCAGCACTGAAGGAGGTTTTGCAGCCTTAGCATCAAACTTTCAGCTTCCGGGCATACTTGGTTCTAAGGATTTCAAATTTGCTTGTGTCAGATGAACTGTTAGAATCGATGCAACTTGTGCAGTTGGAACTAAGAGAGGGATAATCAGAGGACTCCTCAGCTCCAATACACTGATTCCAAGATGGAAGTAGTAGAAGGAGGAAAAACAACATGATTGGGAGAGCCACATCTGTCTGCCCAAGCTTGGAGTGGAGGAGGATGGAATACACTCATATCTATTTGCACCTTTGTAAAGGCCTTCATCATTCATTCCAAATCAAATCTGATCATGCTTCTAAAGGACCTAGTAGACCTAACTGAGACAGCATAAGGGGTTCTAGAACTCAGATATCTCTATAACGGGTCTATATTATATGAATGAAAGTTCATAATATTGAACACTCTAAAGAGTGAAAATGCCAGACCTTGAACTCCTTATTGTGGGGAGCTGCGCCCTCCACACCCTGTGCTAAATATATATACCAACTCTGAGATCACACTACAGTGAAGAAAGGGCAAATATTCCGACCTTCACTGTACTGTGATCCCACAAGAATCACTTCGAGGTCCCGCATTTTCGCTCTTCTTCTTCTGTTTCTCAGCTCCTTTGGGTGGCTGAGGAAATGATGTACTGCCTGAGTCTCCTGACACAGAAGGATGACAACCTTTCAATATTGATTTGTTCCTTCTATCCAAGGAATGTTGACCAAAAGAAGAGTAAATATCAAAAATGAGCATGCAAATGCTCCAAATCAGGTCCCAGGGAGACAACATGCTGTTGGGATGGATCCTGCAGTGGGATCATATGCCAGATATTCTGGCATTTCTTACAACCCAATGCCTTTTCTATAGTGAAATATGAACAAGCAGCCAAAGGAATAACCTTATAAAGTTTTTCAATGTTTGAGGAGGCCTCAGGAAAAAAAAAATTATATCTCTCAAGAAAACAAGTGGAAAAGGAAGACACATGGACAGGATTCAAAATTAATTTCTGTTAGATGACAGACAGGCTTAGGTAGGCCTCAGAAAGGGAGACAGGAAAAGCAAGATAATGCTAATGGGAAAATAAGAAATTGTATATCAGGAGGGAATAAGTACTGATAGATAAAAATTATTTATCTTTAGAAGAAAGCAGAGTGCTGGAGAATCGCATCTGTCTCAAAGCAACAGCAAATAGGGTATGAAGCAATCAGAGCACACACAACATAATGGGAGATAGAAGAGCTCACGCACTGGAGAAGATTCTGTGAGAAGTTTTTCAGCTCAAATCCACTGCAAGGACAGATAACCCAAACAACTGACATGGACAGATGGAAAATCATAAAATTAGTCTTGTTCTTCAGATTAAAACTAGAATTTCACAATTTATGGATTGTTTAGCATTATGATAAACATACACAAAAGCTAGAATCAGTGGACCATTCATCTAATTGAGCAGTGAGCCAAAATCAAAATGAGCAACAAAGTGCTCACCTCACCAAGGGCGTATAATCCATCAAACCATAAGGATAATTACGATGAACAGTAGCTCACTATTATTACAGAATGGTGTACTGTATAAATGGATGAAGACAGAAGTGGAATCTGATGTAAGGTGTTAATGCTCTAATAGTCAGTCATAAGATTACACTGCATAGAAGAAAAAGAAATATTCCTAACAAAATTTTAGGAAATGCCAACAATGACAGCTTTCTCCTCTTGTCTGTGATTAAATAATCTTAATAAAACTAAATAGAAATACCTGACTGCAGTCACATAAGTGCTATCAGGTATACACATTCTGACACCAGTTTGCACTTAAATAACGTTTGTCGTTCTACAAGTGGTCGAGTAATCAGTAGATAACGTTAGAACGTGTCACACACAAATGCATAAGTTTGATTCTCGGCTGGAGCGCCGTGTGGAGTCTGCATGTCCTCCCCGTGGTCGAGTGATGCTAAAGACATGCAGGTAGGTGCGAGCATGAATGGGAAATAAGTTGCAACTTGTCAACAGCTACCTGTCATAAGAAACCATTACCGATGCAGTTTGTATTGCATTGCCAGCAATGATTCACTTTTTTTTTTAACCTTATCATTTTGCTGTGCTGGCGTCTATATCTTATTATCGTATGTTCAAAATATCGAACGGCTACAATATTGAAAATATATATTAATTTTATCAACCACAAAATGCTGATTGCTCCCCAGTAAGCATGTTATCTTAGAAGCATGCACAACCAGTTTTATCAATTTCCAAGTATTTTTGACAACAGTTGTGAAAGCAGGTATATTCAGTCAAGACCAAAATGCTGCAAGTTGCTTTGCTGTAATTATTTCTGCGCAAACCTCTTTAACTACTATTTATTCCTGTACAGCTATGGTGTAAAACAACATTTAGCATGAGCACAATTTTTTTTAATTCCTAGGGCGCGGTGGTGCAGCGGTTAGCGTTGTCGCCTCACAGCAAAAGGTTCTCCCATTTGATTCTCGGCTGGAGCTCCTTCTTTGTGAAGTCTGCATGTTCTCCCCATGGTCGAGTGATGCTAAAGACATGCAGGTAGGTGCGAGCGTGAATGGGGGTGCCTTCGTTGATGGTTGGGCGTCGGGCTGGCAACTCGGCACCATAAAATCTACTGCCAATCATAAGCGGACCGGAGTTGTGCTGTGGCGACCCTTAACTGGGAAAAGCCGAAAGACTTTTTAACTAGGTTAGTCCTGAAAAAAAAAAAGGTGAAAGAGGCCCTACACAGCTACTTATGAAAACAAATTGTATTTATAAACATAATAAAATATATGTATGCAGCAGAGCCAGAGACTTAAAACATAACTGTAGTTTTAGAAATAATATATTGTTGTCACACTAAAGTAAGAAAATGTTTTTTCTTTTTGAAAATTACATAGTTACCATAGTGATAGATAGGCATGGCCTAGCTACATAGCTCTCAGTCAGCTAAACACTAATTTAAACTTTCTCAGATGTTGACCCTTCCCCTTTACCCACAATGCCCTGCACTCTACCTTCACTCTTCAGAGCTAAAATAGGATGTTCATAAAACTAAAAATCTAAATATACATATACCGCCTATGCAGAAGCCCCTTCTGCCAGGACAAGAGGTGATCATGGATAAGAGGAAGATAAACCACTGTCATGCAGATATGAAGATCTATTCTTACAATAGCATATAATGTTTTAATCCATCATCATCCAATTAATCTTCCTCACCACCACAACAGAGGCCCCAGCAGACTCTTCGGTATGGCATGATGAAAGGATTCCTAGAATACTTGTGGTCCAGAAGGAAGACCTACAATGCAAGACCACATCCAGCTTGTAATGTCTTGCAAAAGCATTCAGAGATGCCCAAGTCATAGCAGCACATGTCATCCACAGAAACCTTTTTTAAAAAAAGGTCTGTGATGTAGTCATGGATGTTACAGAAGTTGTTTTAACTGTCATTTATTTTATAACAATATTTAACATATTATGATAACTACTTCACCAACTTCACAAAACGTATAGAGGCCAATAAATCAAGCTCTTTAAACTTTTAAAGAGCTTGGTTTGTTGGCCTCTGTACGTTTTGGGAAGTTGGTGAAGTGTTTGAGTTTTGGTCCATGTTTTTTTTTTAATATTCTGATAAGTACCCTAACAAGCGGGATTAGATACCTTTTGCCTAATTTATTAGCTGCATTAAGAAACAAATAATTGCGAGCATTTGCTGAAATCTTTTGTCCTGAGCAGGTAAAAGAAAAGCTATCTATACAATGTAAAATATACTCTTCTATATTAACACAGCTAAGAAAAAAAGTATGTGAAGGTTTATAGAGTGGTTACGATCAACTTCAGTAGCTTTTGTGGTGATGAAAGAGGGGTTGTCCACAGGCCTTCCCTTTGAAGTCCAGACACAGCAGGTTTGTGCATAAAACCTGAAGTTAAACACTTTTTTTTCTGGCTGAGCTAACTAAAACCAAAAAGTCAGTTTTCTAAAATATCATTTGTTAGAAGGGTGGAAGCATAAATGTTTTCAACCAAAATTACATGTCACAGGCTCTAGTAATAGGGTTCAGATAAAAAAAGGCATCTTCGAGAGGGATATGACAATCCTTAACTGACACCAGAAACAAATTGTACAATTCCTGCTGGAGATCGGAAGCAGATATACCTTTACTGAGTAACAGCTCAAGCCTGTATCAAAGATCAGTGCCAGATTTTCAGGTTCAATTAGTACTGGAGCAGAAAGGGTGTCAATCAATTGCCTAAGGCCTAAACTGAAAAAAAAGGGTCTCCATTTACCTTTATATACTTTCCTGATATTACACTGATGGCCAGGCAGTAGGCTAAACATGATGTTATGAGGGTATGCTGCATCAATGGAGATCACTGGAAGTGGAGAAACCAAGAAGTTAAATTGAGAACTTGAAGAACTGTGTTAAATCTGCTGGATGGGTGAGGTAGCAGGGTTCTGAAGTTGCTTAACTTGAGAGGCTTCTCCAGAAGGTGAGAAAAGAACATGGGGGCCATACTAGTCAAAGCCAACATGGAGCAAGGAGAATGATCCTGGCCTTGCTCACTTTGGCTTCTTGTGTGAATTTGGGGATGACTGGGAAGGGTGGAGACCACTCCTGAGCTATGCTGTCCCTTGGCCACTATTCTGGAAAAGAAATCAGACGTTCTCTGCACTCTGTGTGGGTTGTGGATGCAAATATGTCACAACATGGCATTCCCAATGGAAGAAAATAGACTTTGTCATCACACAGCTGAAATGCTACTTGTGCATCCTCAACAGACATCAGCTGAGCCTGACCACTCAGGAGTCGCCTTTGACAGAAAGGTAGCCAGCAACAAGAAAGTGTCAGGAAGATAGAGCCCATTCCCATAACCTCATCACCTCCAGACAAAGGGGACAAGAACAAGTCCCCCCCTTGTTTGTTGATATACCGCACCTCTGCAATATTTTCATAAATTAGACAATCACTCAATGAAAGGAAACTTGACATGCCTACAGGGTTTGGTAAAGCACCTTCATTTTCAGTATGTTATTGTGCAGACCGTGCACCTTAAACTGCCCACCTCAAGGTTCAGATGTCCATGACGATAGTCACCTGGGAGATGAGAATTCAGAAAGGGCTGTCCATGGAAAGGATGAAATCAAGCAGCCATCACTGCAGGTACTTCCACTATGTTTTGGAAATTGTGACTTTTTTGATACAACTTCTGAGCACAATCAGCATTGAGAGATGCATGGCTTAACTTAAAAAGGCACTCAGCTGGAGCAAATATCTAGTTTTAATGTACAAAAAACAGACCGGTTTTGGCCCACAGGCCTTTTTCAATGTCTGTGGGCTGAAACCGTTTTTTGTACATTAAAACTAAATATTTGCTCCAGTTGAGTGCTGGCTGTTTTGTTTTTTGATATTGCCTTTTGAGCCTGTGCACCTGCCATCCTTGCAGAGGTTTTGGTTTGGGGGATTGGGTTAAAAAGGCCCTCGTGGTCGTTAGCCTAGTAAACACCTAGGAACCTATGGGTCATTGGATGACTCCCATGTGGTACCTCACAAATGGTATTATAAATGCTATTGCCTGTGTGAGCTGGATCTGAGGGTTGGTATTTCCTAGTTACAGAAGAAATTTTCTGGTGGAGATTAGTATCTCTAAAGTTAGAGTGGCCAGAAGGCAATCATCTAGGTACAGAAATATCTTGACCACTTGGCACCATCTTGTTCACTGAAAACAGAGCCGTGCATTTTGTGAATATTCTAGAGGTAGAGGATAGTACAAAAGGAAGAATCTAGAACTGAAAATGAATGGCTTTGAGAGGAATGAGAACTTCATTGACAGACTGGCAAACATTTCATACAGACAGACATCTTAGTGGTCCAAGCAGCCCATCCAGCTTCCTTTTGACCACCAAAGAATAAATGAGCATACCATCTCATCCAGAATGTTTGCTTTGGTATAAAAAGAATGAAGCCACTTAGTTGAGAATGGGCTACTTCGCCCTAAATAAATATCTCTCGAACCTCTAAGTCTTATGAGACCTCCTGGATGGCTCTTTTTATGAGAAGGTTTGAAACTTCTCTTAGCATTTCCCCTCTTCTGACTGAATGTGATGTTGGGAAGGGAATGAGGCTGTAGCTGGGGTGTGGAAAAGAAAGAGAATACATAACATCTACATCTTGTGGTCAGTATCCATCTGTCAATATGATGGCCTCCCACAATGGCAGTTGGAAGAACAGACAGCCTAAGACTGCCTCCAAAGTGAAGCAGTTATACAAGTTCTCATAGGAGCTTGCTGCTCTCCCCACAAGATTAAGAAATGTGTAATCCCTGACTCTAGCAGGAATTCTTACCACTGGGTTGGCAAATGCCATGGAATTACCTATTGATCCCAGTTGATTAATTCCTGGGTGTTAATCTCATCTGGACAGCATTTAATGTGGAATCCTAAAGCCCTTGAAATGGGAAGATGGACAACCATGAACTTAATGCCAAGAGCAGTGAGTGTTTTTCCCTCCTTATCACTTTCCATCTAACCGCGAGCATAAATTAGAGCCAATGAACAAGGCATTATGGAAGGTCACCTAGGACCACAAAGTCTGTAAAGAAAAGCTAGGTGTGATGACATGCATTAACTCCAGTGCCTGCTGGCCTCTGCACCATCCATGGTACTGTCAAAAAAGGCACATGGTGAGGTTACTAATGACAGAAAGAGTATAAGCCTAACTTAGGAGCTTCTTATTAAGGTCTGCATCTGATATATTTTCAAGTAACTGAGAAATCTCATCTGAATTGGCATAATGGAATATAAGCATTTGCATATGGTAGCTAAGTGCCTGCAATGCAAAGGTGGGGGAAGGTCAGACTTGCTTTTCATACTGATCAATAGCTCTCAGCTCTTTTTTCAGTGGGTAGACAGCAGGGATTCAACAACTACCTCTACTACTAATTCCGATAACTCTTTCCACTGAAGGTTCCTTGTCCTCCCAGTCATAAACTCTGGGAGAAGGAATGTAACTGCACCTAGAAAAAGAAACAACACATTTTAAATGGTTTGTCCATAGATTCAGCTCTAGAAATCTTACCAGGAGACACTCAACACTGAGAGGTGGGTGACTCTGAGATGCCCTCTCTAGGTAACACTCCCTTATTCATTTATTACAGTTTGATGACCAAGATAGTCCACTGGGCCTGGAAGAGCCCGTTTTCAGTGGAGGCCAGAGGAGAAAAGCTCAACAGGATATAGACAATTTTACAATAGTTATACAAAAGTAAATAAAGTAGTAAAACTGAAAAATACAGAGATAATATACAATTTCTTAAAAAAAGTCATAACATTTCTAATCCTAGGTAATGATTTACAAAAGTGACATTCGTGTCATCTAAAAATATTAAAAGTACAGGCATTTCAGATGAAAAAAAAAACATGTAAGTAAAACATTTATGCACAGATGAAAAAAAACAAGCTTTTTTGGAAGTTAGAACTATGAGGAGAGGACAGAAAGAAGGTGGGAGAGGTAAACTGTGGTATATAGTGGAGAAAGGGAGTGGGTTGGGGGAGGTTTATGAGGTATAGGGTAGGAGAGGAAGTAGATGCAAAGGGTAAGAGAGCACATTGATAGAAGGTTGAGGTATACAGTGCATGGGAGATAGTGTTAAAGAGTTTATGTGGTAGTAAACCCTTATAGATTCATAGGTATGTACTAGGCTAATGGCCCTGGAGCCCTTACAAACCTAGCCTGACATTATGCCACCTGACCTTAGTTCTCAGTGCCTCTGTCGAGTAGAGCCACTGGAGTGATCCCTGGGGTGAATTTTCTATTTTCCATCCACTCATCAAGGTTTCTCTTGAAGAGGGCCAATGAGGTGCTCTGTTTGACATGTATGGGAAGTCTATTCCATAGCAAGGGCAGTCTCTGGGTTATGAACCTGGCCCTCGAGCACGTTCTGTTGATTGTGGTAAAGAGGATGAGGTCACTGGAGCAGGTGGTGTGGAGGGATTGAGATTTCGTTAGTTGTTGCATTTCTAACAGAGCTGGATCACACATGGCTTTGTATGTCAAGCAGAGATTGCCTCTATTAGGTGATATGAGACAGAGAGCAGTTGGAGTTCTTTGAGTCTTTCCATATAGGACAAGTGTTTAAGGCCCAGGATCCTCTTTGTGAGGTACTTTTGCGGCCACTCCAGTTGTTGCAGGTGTCTAGTGAGGTACATGCCAAATAGGGCATTGTACTTGATGACTGGCCTGATGAGGGAAGAGTAGAGGGAGACAATGACCTCTTTCTTCCTGGATGCAAAACCCTTAGTAATGAGATGTGTCACACTGACCACAGTGGCAATGTGGTGGTCAAAAGAGAGGCTGCTGTCAATCTGTTTTCCCAGATCTCTTATAACACCTTCTTTATTCAGTGGACTACCACTGATGTGGTAATTCATGGGAACTGGGTTTTTCCCAAAGGGGATGACGGCACATTTTTTGGCACTGAGGTTAAGGCCATGGTTCTGACACCTGTCGTTGGTCTCAGTCAGGCCTTTCCGTAGGATGTCAACATCACTTGGGGAGTTAATAATAGCTCACAACTTGCAATCGTCTGTGAACTTTGTCAGCCAGAGACCCTTTGTGTTGGCCTGGACTTCAGAGAAGTAGATACCAAATAGGAGAGGACCCAGGACTGAACCCTGTGGGACTCCACTCGTGACTGGTCGGCAGTCTGATACTTTCACACTATGGGTTCTATCTGTGAGCCAGTTTGCAACCTACCTAGTGATATAGGGGTCGATGCCTAGCTTAATGAGTATTTCTATGTTTCCTGAATGGGGAACTGTATCAATCGCCTTGGCCAGATCAAGGTAGGCCATATGAACAACCTTGCCTTTATCCACAGCTCTGGTGACTGACTCAAAGTTGAGCAGGCTTGATCTACCCTTCACAAAACCAAACTGTGTGGGATCCAGAGGTTGGAGATTTCCTATATCCTTGTTTATTAGGTACATGATGATGAGTTCCATAGCTTTGCATATCAGATTGTCAGGCTAATGGGGCAATTGTTCCCAGGGTCTGTATTTGCTCCTCCTTTGTGGAGAGGGATGACTGTAGCAGTGCGCCATTCGGTAGGGACATAGCCTGAGGTGAGGCTGTGACTGAACAGGGCACACAGGTGAGGTGTCAGTTCACTCTGTAGTTCATGTAAAACACAGCCAGGGATGTTGTCAGGTCCCATAGAAGCTATATTCTTGGCCTTGGACAGTGCTGTTTTAACCTGTACAGCAGTAATACTGGGTGCCTGGCAATCTACTGGTATTGTGATTGGTCCTTTGGGGGGGGGGGGGGTAAAGTTGGCACTGAATCTGTCAGCCAGTATATTGGCAATATCTGTTGGCTCAGTAGAGGAGGTACCATTGTGCAGTAGCTCAGAACAAATCTGGGTATTGCCATGGAGATTCTTTACATAACTATAGAAGGCTTTGTGGTTGTCCTTACTATCTGCTGCAATTCTGTTTTCATAGCTAGCTTTAGAGGATTTGATGACAAATCTCAACTTTTTGTTGAGGCTGATAAGGGAGTTTTTCCATTCTTGGGACTTCACTTTATTCCATATCAGTTTCCTCCTTCTGCTGAAGAGTTTGTTTATGGCAGGGGACCCCCAGATTGGCTTCCTTTTTTTTGGAGGAGAGTGTCTTGGTTCTATTGGGTATGGCAAGATACATGCATGTGTGTACATGTTTGTACAGTGCACTGATGTATGATTCAGCAGTCATGCAACTATTCTCCATTTGCATGGGTGCCATGAAGTTAGCCACCTCTGTTTTTAGGAGCCCAAAGTTAGCTTTGGAGAAGTTTTTCATGGTGGTTACCTTTGCGGGGTTGGGGGAGATGTGGAATTCCTGGGTAATTAGTTTGTGGTCGGATCTAACCAGGGAGGAGTTAACTATGGGGTGGGGTGGGAGGGTTGCGTATTTCCAAGGTGATTAGTTTGTGATCGGATTTAACCAGGAAGGAATTGACTACAGGTGTAGAACAATGGTCACCCATGTTAGCAATGACCAGGTCAAGGATGTTGCTACCTCTAGTAGGGGTAAGGTCCACGGCATTTAAATTAATGAATTCCAGGAAATGTTGGGCAAGTGTATTGGTACATGAGTAGTTTTCCCAGTTAATGGAGAAGGAGTTGAAGTTGCCCAGTATGAGATTGTTAGGTTAGACCCTAATATTCTCCAATGTGCTTAGGAACGTGGAGTTTGAGTCTTGGGACATTGTTGGGGACCTATAGCAGGCTATGACCTAAATCGCTGCCTTACCCAATGTTAGCTGCACCTGAAGTATCTCTGATGCATTATTTTGGGCTACCAGTCTGGAGGTGTGCACATCCTTTATGAATATGGAAACACCACCCCCTTTGCAGCTTCGGTCCAAGTTCTGGGACCGAAAGTTGTGGCATAAGCTACAGCCTGGTAGTGCAGGGGTGCTTTCTGCTTCCTTGAACCAGGTCTCTGTTACAGCACAAATGTCGATGTTCTCCATTTTAAGGAGTGCTTTGAGGGAGTGCATTTTCAGATTTAGACTTCTAGCACTGAGCAGCATGACCCTCAGATTGCATTTGTTTGTAGCTGTTATGGTAGTGATTTGGTCTTTGGAACACCACCTAAAAAGGCATTATAGGGGTGGCAAGAGCCTTGGCCAGTATCCATAAGCCCAGGAGTGACAGATGCAGGCCATCTCTGGCAAAGCATCAACATCTGTTAATCATGTCATCCCAGGCAGACAGATACTGGATCTCCTTAGAATGACACCAGAAACTTAGCCAATTGTTGAAATTGTACTGTGGTATCATTCTGGGTGATGGTAGGATACTGCTCAGGGCTAGGGTCATCAATTTATTCTTTCCATATAATCTTGTCAAAATGTACGCAACTGTCATAACCTGAATACGAGAAGAACCCAAACAGGTCATACATTTTACATGCCTGTTTTGCAGTCTGATTTTAGGGGTGCAAGCCTCACATTTCTTGAAACTTGCATTTTTTTTCATACTGTAGTAGTTAACCAGAAAATCACTATCTCAGTGATAAACACTGCCACAAGGTAAGTAAATAAGCCACAGCCTATGAAAGGATAAACTAGAAACTATAAAGCAGCATTGTTTTTAAGAGAATAAGTGGAAAATTTTCATCAATAAAGTCAATAATGATAGGTGACATGAGAAGTGATGAGGATCACTTAAAAGGACAGCAAGACAATGCCATAAGCACTCCAAATGTAAAGGATCCTGAGGCCATTTATGATCCATGTAAGCACAATGAGCAGCAAACAAAGGCAGAGTGCAGGCATTATTGGTACACAGGAGGAGATAAAGCCTGGGAATATTTAGATCAGTGCTGAGCAGACAGGGTGATGGCACTTCAATCCTGGCAATGAGAAGATGAAGCAGAGTATAACAAATTAACATTTATGTCAACAGTGAATTCAGCTGCGGAAACTTAAATGCAAAATTGTTGAATTTAAAATGGCAAGCAGTGTACCTTACCCTTAGACAGAAGCGGTAACTACTCTGAGCTTTACACCAATACCTTATACAAGCACCTGTATAACTGCATTGATTCAGCGGTACCTGTTAGGACCAACACAAGCTCTTCAAAGAAGAGCAAACCTGCCTGGTGGACAAACGCCATTAGCAGGCTTTACAATAAAAGTAAGAAACTGTTGTTGAAGAGTAAGAAGTAGCAGGTTCTATACCAGAGACAATCCCTCCTCAGCTTAAATAAGCAAATACGACTTCTTGTGAAGTCCTCCAAGGCAAACTTCAAATCCAAGTTAGCTTCCTCAACAAAGGACAGCCATAAGGTGTTCTTAGTTACTTCCATAGCCTAAAAGGTAAGGCCCAGATTTGTGACAAACTGGTAGTTAATGGTAACACATATACTGAGCCAGTGGACATAGCTCACCTGCTAGCTGGCAGCTGTAGTGAAAACTTCTCTCCCCTGTCCCTGACATACATACCTCATGACATCCCTACCACCTGTCTCCTACTTTGTATCTCTAAAGAGCAGGTTGCAAACACCCTCTCTAACACCAAAAACACAGCATCTATGGGACCTGATAACATCCCAGGCTACATCTTACATGGGCTCTGTGACACCTGTGCACTGGCCTAGTAATCAAGGAGTCTCAATCCTCACCACTAGATCCAGTGACGGGCTTGCACATTGGGGGGACAACAAGTACACACACAGTAAAATAAAATTTCCCTTAAGAGCACCCAGAGATAACAGTCAGTCTGGGGCTGGTTTCTCCCTTTCTCTCCAGATCCCCCAATAAGACTCCGCACTGGCACAGCTATAGGGTCCAGATCTCAGCCTAGTGGTCAAGCTAAAACCTCCAATACCCTCTCTGTCCAAACAGTGCTCCATGTCCCTCCCCAAGTAGCTGACACACACACACACACACACACACACACACACACACACACACACACACACACACACACACACACACACACACACACTTTGAGATATTAGTTATATACAAGCACACAGACACTCCTGGGGAAGGCTGGCACAGGTTCTCCAGCTATGCCCCCTTTCTGGCAAGACTATAAGGTAGTACCGACTGGCACCAACCATTAATATCACCTGCTATAAGGCCCTTCCCAAAGGGTGACCAAACTGTGTAATGTTACTGTTATCCAAACAGTAAGTGTAACTGAGCAGCAAGACTACTGGAGTGGCTTGGACAGTATCACAGAATACATGCAAGTACTCTAGAGCTTAAATTACCTCGACACAAAACAGCCACAGTTGAAAGGTTTAAAAATATTTAATAATAAATAACAAAACACAAGACAGATCTCAGCAATTCAACACAATGCCAATCAAGAGTTCAGAAATCACAGGAACTTTAAACCAATACTGTAGGCCAGTCTGACATAAATATAGAAAACAGCTAGACTAATCTGGCTAAATTCCTATCTACCTCTAAGAGAAACTATGTCCTAAATAACTTTACTTACAAGGCCAAGTGATGGTGAGGAGTTGTCAGCTTCAGCCAAAATCCAAAATGCCCAATTCTTCTCTCTGAGAAAGTCTTAAATTGATAACACCCAGTACTGCTGAGTCATTTCACATTACATAATTTTTATCACTTCTCCTTTAGTTCCCAGGCTAACAGAAACTCGAAATTTACATTTCTCTGTAAGCCACACCTGGCCAGGAAGCCACAGCAATAATAGACACTTTTACATGTAAAATCTAGTAATTACCTCTGTCTTAATAACAATAGAAATAATTTGCTAGCCCAGACATCCTGTCTCTGAGCTTGAGATCAAACCCAGTTGTAATTATTTACTTAACAGCTTTCTTCCAGCAGGGAGCACTGTGGTTACATTTTTGAAGTTCAGCATATCACACAGTTTTCTAAATTTAGCTTTCTTACATTTGTAAAAATAAGCCTGTGGATTATATTAATATTTACAATGGCACAGAATTATCTACAAAATTCTATCTAGCTAGGCTGGCAGCCTTCACAGGCTCAAGCAAGAATTAGCATCACTGCTGGGCACTCTTTTCAATCATAGTCTATGCACCGGCTTTGCCCCCGCTGAAAGGAAAACAGCCACCATTATCCTCTTGCTCAAAGGTGGTGTTTCTACTGACCCCAGGACTACAGACCTATTAGCCTGACTAGTTTTATCTGCAAGGCCATGGAGAGAATCATCATAGATTTTATCAACAAAGATATAGGTAATCTACAAACAATAGATCCTACCCAGTTTGGATTTGACAAGGGTAGATCATACCTGTTAAACCTGGTAGACTTCTTCGAGACAGTCACCAGGGCCCTGGACATGGGGAAATCTGTGCATACAGCCTACCTAGATCTAGCCAAGGTATTTGATACTATCCTCCACTCACTCAGGCATCACTGACAAACTCTCCCAACTAGATATTAACCCTTATATCATAAGGTGTGTTGCGAACTAGCTCACTGATAGAACCCATAGAGCCAAAATATCCACCTCCAACAGCAGACCCGTAACCAGTCCAGTGGTGTTCCACAGGGATTGGTTCTTGGACCTCTACTGTTTGGAATCTATTTCTCTGATGTACCAGCTAAAACCAAGGGACTGTGTCTGACAAAGTTTGCTGATGATTGCAAACTGGGTGCAGTCATAGGATCTAAGCAGGTGTTGCGCAAACAAAGTATTGGTGCCAAAGTCATGGCCTCAAACAGTGCAAAAAATGTATTATCAGCATCCCTTTCAGTAAGAGCGATGTTCCTGCAAATTCCCACATCAAAGGCAATACCTTAAGTATGCACTCAGTGGTGAGAGAGCTGGGCACTCAGGATGACAGAAACCTTGCCTTTGATCACCATGTTTCCACAGTGGTAAGAAGGGCATTCTATGTGGCTCATTTCCATAAGTAAGGGCATTGCCTCAAGAAAAGGAGAGGTTATCACCTCCCTTACTCTTCATTCATTAGGCCAATAATTGAATATAATGCCCCTTTTCTTATGTACCCTTCAAAGCTCCTGCAGCAATTGGAGAGACTACAAAGGTTCCTCACAAGGAAAATTCAAAGTCTTCAGCAACTATCCTTTGTGGATTGGCTAAAATCACTGTCACTTTATTCTGTTACATACAGACTACACAGAGGCAATCTGTGCCTTGCATATAAGGCAATCACTAACTCTGCTTTACTTGAAATGCTGCGCATCCAGAAGTCAAACGGCACACGGGTTACTCACTCTAAGGACCCAAACCTGGTATGTGACATCAATAGAACTTGCTGGAGGGACAGATTTGTCTCCCAGAGATTACCACGCCTTTGAAATAGACTCCAACTTCATGTCAAACAGAGCACCTCATTTGAACTCTTCAAATGCAATATGGGCAACTGGATGGGTAACCGTAAATTCACCCCTTGGGGTTCCACCCATGTCTCTGTTGGGCAGGGGCAATAGGTGCTGATCATGGTAACAAGGGTAAATTTGGTTAGCCTTGTCAGGACCCTTGGCCCATTGCCTAGTAACTTCCTATGATCCTAATTAGCCTTCGAGGCCAAAATCTTTCTTATTAAGATATCTTTATTATATTTGCCAAGGTCTGTGAGCAACAGCAAAACACTAAACAGGCTGCAAAGCAATTAATGCCTTTTCTAATACAAACTTCTTGAAAAAATGCAAATCTTATCAAAATCTGGGAGAAAACTCCATCCATGGGGAAAATACAAATAAGTACATAAACTCTTATTATCATTTTATTCTGCACATAGACAGGCTTAAGACAATTTTATCACAGTCATAGGAATGGAAACATAAGTACTATTTTGAACATTTAAGTCCAAAAATTAACTAGTAAGAGAAGATTACAAACAATAACTGCAAACATTCCATTTTACTTTGCCTAAAGGCTAATACAAACCAAATACAGGTTATTAAAACCGCGGCCTTATCTTGTTCTCCACCTGCATCCTGGGCATCACGATCAAGAAATGTGATCAGCAAACCATATAAACAAATCCACTGCAAAATCTCAATGGTTATTATAAAAACAAGTTCCTATCTATCACTGTCCAGAACCCACCACGAATGAAAGAAACAAAGAAAAAAAAATAGTGAAGGTTCTCCACTTTCCTTAAAGGTATCCTACCTCACATAAGACTCTCATATGTTTTATCTCATGTCAAAGGATAACTCAGGAAAAAAATGAGACTGGCTCCCTTTTCAGAAATGCCCTTCTTCAATGGCAAGCGAGACTGAGGACAAGTCTTTCTCTACCAGTGAAGCCTAACGTCCCTATAAACAAATCTCTCCACACATCCCTATTTGGACCATAAATGAAATTAACCCTTACAACTTCAAATAATCAGCTTCCGAGATAATAGTTAATGATGGCCAGTCTACTGCCTAAAGCTTGACACTGCCCCTTCTATTTCTCAATTAACGCTAATGAACAAGAGACCATAGTCAACAATATTCTTACATCTACATTTTACTCTGTAAAATGCACTTTCTTCACCCTCTCAGTAGATGTCACCACAGATGATTCTGCCATGCTCCACACTTTTATTTATTATGTATGCATATATACATGTATTTTTTGATAACATGGATACTCAGATGGACTGAGATCCCAGCACACTAACTATGGTCTTGTGATTATTCCATTTATGGTTCATTTATGTAACTGATATCAGTACTCTATGTAAAAATGCTATACAGTGGCCATGTATGTCTTTCTTCTAGGTGGAGAATCCTACAAAACAGGGCCACAAAACTCAGCTAGGATTTAGATTACTGAGGAGCTGGTATCAGCACCTTTACCTATCCTGGAATCCATAAACAATCTTATCAATACAAGGTCAGGGAATTGGGTCAAAGATACAATATAAATAAGTTTTACCAGTTCTTATGTAACACTGTACTCTAACATGTCCATTCTATCTAGGGTATCTAGTACAGCACATCCCAACCAAAGACTGTTCTTCATCTTTTCTCTAAAGTAGCCACCAAATATGAGAAACAATGGTACAAATGAAGCAACAGAGAGGGAATTATTTTTGTGAGAGAGAGAGATGATTTTTTTTTTTTATTTGTTGACCAAGTAAATGAAATGATACAGACAGGGCTAACTTCAGTCATGACCATAAGCATATCACACAATTACAATATAAAGACAGCATAGTACAAAAGTAGGTATACAGAAAATAAACTGCAAAAGAATTGCAAGTGCCACTGTAAATACATTAACTTTGATGAGCTAAATGAGAAGGCTATATGCCAAACCCGGTTCAAGTTTTACTTGTCATGTAGTCCTCCAACAATTACGTGAAGATTTGGTTGTTAGAAGATGCCCTAATTTTGCCAGAAGAAAATTTCAACTGACTGGGGCAAAAATGGAAGAAAGGTTTTGCCAGCTATATATTGCTAAACTGTACTGTGGAAGTGTGCTGAGGATTAGAGTTCTCTGTTGGGTGACCAGTGAAAGCATGTGTGTTAAAGTGGGACAGAGGTTTAGAAAAATCATCTATATATGGAAGTGCAGTACACTATTCCACTGTCAAATAGATGGACGAGCAACTGCATCTGCTTCAGTGTGAGCATAGCAGCTCAGACTAGGGACGACGGTGAATGAAGTGACAGATTTGATTATAAAAATCGGTAGTTTGGCTTTCTAATGGAGGATGCAACAGTTAGTGGTACAAAGTCCTCAAATCATAGAATGACAATCCTGCTAACACACAGCAGCCTTAAACATGCAGTTGATTTAAATACTTAACTTCTCCACATATGGATGGGAGATAGGAAATTCACCCCGGGGATCACATCAGTTGTCCTGCTAGACAGGGGTCCAGGGAAGCAAATACTGTGGGAAGAAATAGCCAGGGAATTGTTATGGCTAAGCTTGTACAGGCCCTAGGGCCGATAGCCTAGTACCAACCTATGAACCTATGTATGCTGTACAAGAGAGAAACTATAGATTATTCATGTACAAAGTTATATGAGTTTGACGATAGGTACAGCTGACCACAAGGACCACCCATGTATGTGAGGCTTGCAGGAGGCAAGCAGGCGTACCAAACAACATCAGTAGCAAGCCTTCTGGCCAGCAGCTCTTCAGCTATGAATATAGGACTACACATAACTGATACAAGGATTACACAGTGAGAAATCTGTTTTCTTTTGTTAAGAGTTGAATCGGGAAATTCATCAAACAGTAACTCAGACTGCAAACAGGTCTGACAAATGATTTATTTTGTTTCTAATAACTCTTTATGGCTGCTAAATAAGATAACCTGACCCTGTTTTTGTGAGTGACCTGCAATTTAGGAATTGTTTACGTTATTTAGTAAAAGTCATTCAAGTTGTGTCATGAGAGCATGAAGATAACAGAATTCCGTGTAGTCCAAAGCACGATGGCATATGAGTTTCTTCATTTTGATTATTTTTTTACAGAAACAAATCTTTTTATCCAACTGACTCACTTTGGAAGATCAGAGTGCAGTCCATTTCTTTACTTTATCACTGGCTTGAATACTGTCCTGACTGTAGCAACGGTCATGTTCTCATTTTGCACAACTAAATATTTACTGTAAAAATGTCAAAGAATAATGCATTTTTTATCAAGTGAAAACCAAAACAATGGCAATCTAATGATGTCTAACTTGGGTTTATTTTTTTCCTGAGGAGGTTCCATTACTAGAAAAAAATATTTCAGAGCTAATCATATTTTCAGACTGCAGAAGAAAACAGGGTTGTCATTCAAGACTACATCCACCCCCAGATACCGAAACAATGTATGCTCAGGGCAAGAAGCTGTGTTACTGCTCCCTTTTTATGAAAGCTGGTGATCCCAGCACATCATCTTGCTCCAAGCATAACTCATACTGAACTTTGGGAAGAAACTTATTTAAACAATGGATATATTGTCATATTAACAGCTTTACTAAACTTTCTTACCCATACAAACTGAGTTACAACTTAATAAAACAACATGTAGAAAATCAGTGATCAATGACTTCTGCTAGCACCAATGTTGTTCTCTGTTAGCACCAATAAAGTCATTAATTCATGCATTTTGTAGCCATTTTCAAAAAAAAAAAACAAAGCCCAGCAGGCTTTGGAAAGCTGAGCTTAACATTTTAGAACCTGGAAAATGGACCATACTTTATCCACATTCCGTATTTGTGTCAATATATGTGTTAGCCTTTCCTTAAATCTCATATCAAGATACTTGTTTAAAATACTTCTTTAAAGTGTAGTTTAGGCATCTATAAATAAGGAATATTACTTTAGCTATACATTACCAGTCTTATTAAAAAAAAAAGAAAAGAAATATCAAACAAATACTCAGAGCCTGGGATGACAGCAAAAATGTATAAACTGTGAAAGATCTGCTATAATCTATCTGTCTGGATAAGGGTAATTTGTGACATATACCTGCAATCTTCTTCATTCTCCTGGGCAACAGCAATATCTGAGGGTCTTCTCCAACTTCCTACTTTTTCTTACAACTGGATCCATGCCCCTGGACATAACAAACACAACTGCAAGTGTAGGAGTTTTTCCTGATTTGAAAACTCACTCTTCCTTACTTCTCTGGTCTGTACTTCTAAATAAGGAGCACTATCCCTCACTTACAAGACAAATGTCTGCTGCACCTCTTGAAGCAAACATTAAATCTTCCATAAGTCTGGTAGTAGCAACTTTCATGTTACGCAACCAAATCAAAAAAGTAGAATACTGCACTGCAAGCCTAGATGAAAACCTTTAAAACAAATGTTGATGAATGGATGAGTGACCATTAATGTTCAAATGGCACTTGTACAACTTGTCAGCCCTTATCGTACTTCTCAGTTTGTCTCCAACCCTAGAATACGCTTCCAAGTGACACCTACAAGTGGAAGCCTTCCATAAGATGGTACAAATAAACAGATCCAATTTTAAGGCAATCATAGAGTAAAAGTCATTAGTTCAGCAGGCTGCATATTCACCTTGATTTAAACTGATGAGAAATCCATGAGCTGTACCCAAAAAACAAGCAATGTATTAAACATTCTAACAATATCGTTATAATGTGGCAGGAATGCTGCAGCCAAGAGAAAACCACCCAATGAAAAACCAAGGTCTGCCATGACTGTTTCGTGGTAGATTGGGTTTCTGTAAACAGAAGAATTTACAGACTTTTTGCAAAATTTCCATCACTCAATGTGCATATCACCTTGGGTAATTAGTACTTAAATGACTAGCTGAATAACACTGACTGACTGAGAAATGGCACCTGCTGAAAACCCATGAAGATCCCTCCAAACATCCTCATGCCTAGAGTAAATCTTCACTACAGCTGCACACCTCTCACTACCTGTCCTTCAGTGGTCACCTGAGGCAAAAAGACAGAGAGGGTTATCCACAGCAGCTGAGTACAGTAAATACTATGCTCTCAGCCTAGTAAAGGTACATTACCTGTCAGGTTTGTAAGGTTATATTAAAGGCATTCCTCAGTCATGCAATAAAGTCAGCATGTTCAGCTAATGCTTGTTATGCTGTCAAATGATTATATGACAAGCCTCCAGCAGCAAAGGAAGTGTGGCTAAAAAAAGAACAATAAAAATAAATATGTGTGTGTCAATCATCTTGGTCATGAAAAATAATACTTTTAATCACTCATGCCCACAGGTTTAAAATGACCCTAGACACGACATTACCCACCGAAATTTAGTAGTTAACTCTGTACTATATTCTCCTAGTGATAACACTTTTTATATTCTAACTAAAAATGCTTAAGGGTTTTAAACTAATAGCACCTTATGAACTGCTTTTCCCAAATGAAGTGTCATCACTCATACAGCTGTCTCATATACTCTCCCGTGTGTATGCTGCATTCACTAAATGTCGGTGTCTAGAAGTGTTTCGTATGACCAAATTATCATCTCTTCACCCGATCTTAAAATGCATGTGAAATGCATGTTCATACAGAAGTATATATAAAATGTGATACAAAAAAGAAACAAAAACAATATGAATACATATGTTATTTAAAATCCGGTCCTCTTATAATGGGATATGTTCCCTTTTACAGACAACACCTTTTCTGTGCAGAGCCATATGTACTACAACTTAAACTTACATGAAAAAAATACATGGCATGTAAATGCGTCTGTGTGGGGGTATGTAAACATTACACAGACAGACAGGCAGAGAAAGTGAGACACACACATACTGTCATTTGAACCTGTGTGGACTGATCCAACAGCCACTTTACTGTCATAACCTGTGGTGATGTTTATCCGAGAACTATGGACATCTGACCAAGGTAACAGGGAAATTTCCCATGTTTTACTCTCCCACAAAAAAAAAAAGATACTTTAACATCCAAATGAAATACCAGTGGAACAGTCAGATGCAACATCAACCCAATATCTCATTACAAGACAGCACGTTATAAAACTGTGAACCAATCATACAGCACTGCAGTGTCAGTGGTGGGCTACAAACATACCCCTCAACCTCTCAGCTCAAGAAATTTGGACAAAGCATAAAATAATGGGGGAACAAAGGCCCAAAATAGGGACACATTTTAAATATTACTCTTATAAACTTGAAAAGTTGTTATAATAACAGAATTTGTATTAATATTCAATTTCTAAATGTTATGAAGTCTGAAACTTTAAATCTAAGTCATTACTTAGTGGCTTCAATCCTCCATGATGAGGAACAGACCAAAACTGTGAGGCAAAAATCTGGACATTCTGTAAAAATCTGGACAGTTGAGAGGTATGGCTACAAACCCCATTTTGCCTGTGAAGGGCACAGTCCACATTCTTCTAACTGTCTTGCTTGCACAGAAGGTGAATATGCAACACCTCAGCCAAGTGCAAACATTTTTATAGACTCCAACATCAGTGACTCTTAATCTTTGCTGTGTACCTGAACGTCATGACAATATTTTGTGTGCATCTATTAGCTGTGCATCAAACTGATATGAAGCAGTGTCAAAGGCAAGTTCAGAAAGTCATGTACAATAAAAGCTGAAAAGTCTTCAGAGGACAAAGGTTTGGAGTGCCATTTACTCTAAACCCCTAATAAATAACCAGTTTAAAGTGCTACTTTATTCACACCATTAAGCTTTTAACAGTGTAAAGTACCACATATTATTCTACACAACTCATGAATAAACATATTCACGGAGCAGGTAGAAGTAGAGGCTGTTTTGTTTAATAACCTTGAAAACTGAACATATTTAAGTTGTAAATGCACGTGCTCTTTGAAAGCTTCTACCCTGCCTCCTACAAAAAACATAGTATTACCTGTGCTATACTAAAATAAAATGGGATAGCAGTACTGCTTACAAAAAAGATCCCATAATTACTCTGTCCTTTAGATCAAAGACGGTCTACGAAAAGAAGGGGGCAGATTTTTTTTCCACTTTTTTTGTACTAGTCTAGTGATGCCAGTGACAGTACAGTATTACACACTGAAAATACAGACTACATTGGTAGATAAGACCTCTCTGGACAACTAAAATTTTAGGTTTTCCTGGATAAGCTGCAGATGCTATTTAAAACACTACATTTTTATCCCACCCCCACAGCAAATGTACTGAATCTGTCCCATGCATTTTTGAATTTTGTTAATTTTTTTGACTGCATTATTTTTTCAAGTAGGGTGTTTGCTGTTCTAGTAATCCCACACCTTTCCTCTGAAATAAAAGTTGTCTATGTCTACCTGAAGCTGTGCTCTTCATATCTTGACAAATGTGTCCTGTTTTCTACAGACATGTTTTTCAGTGAAACAGAGCAACCAGCCTTATACATTCAAGAAGACTACAAGTATTACTTCCTTGTCCTTACATGTCTTCATTTAGCAGTGTTAGTGTTTCTAAAAGTAGTACAGTCATGTCAGCGCTGGAAGATCAGAAGATTGTGGGTTCTATTCCCACATTAGCTACTTAGATTCATTTTCCAATACTGACATTGCAGCACAGCATGGGAGGGATTGTTGCACATCTGAGTGTGACATTCTTCATACGACAATAACTGAAGATCCATATGCCTGAGTTAGTGGTAGCTCAAATGGTGTTAAACTTAAAGATCCATGGCATTTACTAAAGAAAGAGTAAGAGACTTTCCCCAATGTTTTGACCAAATTTCCACTAATCAGTAGCAATACTGCCTTGAGTCTCCCATGAAAATAAGCCATAAACCTATTAGGCCTAAGGACCTGGTCAACAAAACATAAAGTATAGGATGCATATACTTTGCTGCCTTCTTTTGAAGTGCCTTTCCCTTATAATGATCACCCCTCAAAGACTGCACAGAACACACATTTTGGTATTAAACTGAATGAATACTTAAAGAGATTGATTTCTGCTCTGCACTGCTAATATCTTCTCTGAATCCTAGTATTCATGAGATATGTAAAAACAAAATAAAAATACAAGACTTCAGCAAGTAAATCCTGACAGGCAAAATCCAAACAATGGAAAAATGGCTCTGGAACGATACAAAACAACACAAGCTTTCACACAATTGCTTCATCAGATAACTTATAAAGGACCTAGAGTTAACTAAACAGTTAACAACTTTAAATGAATAATTAAAGGAACATGATCTATTTACAGCTATGAATAGAAAATTAAAAGAACATGTTACTGATCACTTAGCAGATATAAGAAGATGTGCAAGTACCAATGCTTTGTTCAAGCATATTAATGACATGGGTGAATGGCATTATTTTAATTTTACTGTTTTCTTACTTGTTAATGAAAAAATAAGGGGTGGTGATAAAATAATATCAACAGAATATGTAGAGTATCATTTTTTTTTATTTTAAATAAAATGAAACCTCAGGAATTCCCTGAAGAGAGCCTACTATCCTAGCTGGACTAAACCAGTCAACAGAGGATTAATAAAATAAAAAAAATATATTTTTATTTTGCATTTGTTTACTGGCTTTATCTGACTGAGTTTAATCAAAGCCCCCTTTCTGGCGAAACACTGGAGGGACAAGCTACAACATATTACAAAACATTTTTAAACAGACATTCAGTAATTGCAAGAACAAACATTCAATTATACAATGACCCCCCCCCATTAATATTCCAAAACATGCACGCTGATTGGCCAGCGTGTCCGTTATAAATCCCACAATATATCAACGGAAAAAGGTCCGGTCCCTTAGACTTTTTTCCGTTGGTATAAAGTGCTCAAAACATTTTTTTTAACAAATAAAAAAAAAGAAAAAAATGGAGCAACAGAGACTTTCTTTTCTCCGTTGTTCCATTTCAAAGCATTGATGTACTGGGTATGCGTGGGACACAAGTCCCATACGCATGCTCAGTACATCAAAACAAGGAGGCAGTGTACCACAACCAGTGGAAGAACAGTAATGCGCTGTTATACAAAGCATTGATGTACTGGGTATGTGTGGGACACAAGTCCCATACGCATGCTCAGTACATCAAAACAAGGAAGCAGTGTACCATAACCAGTGGAAGAACAGTAATGCACTGTTATACAAAGACATTATTTAAGAAAAGTAAGTATTTATTTTTCTTAAATAATGCCATTGTATAATAGCAACAACCAACTCCGTGGTTGTGGTATATTGAAGATTTACCCACGGTTGGAATTATTTAATCACTACGGCTTCACCCTTGTGATTAAACCACACCAACCATGGTAAATCTTCGATATACCAAACCATGTCATCAGTTATTGCTCTTAAGTAATCTACATTAACAGTTACACATACATTTGTTAGGTAGATTACACACATATGAAATAAAGGCAACTATTACAGTATAAAATACACATGCGTTTAGTAGATGTTGAACACTGAAGTACACAAGATATATATTAGAGGGTTTGTTAAATAGATAGTATGCAATGACTGGCCATTAACACGACAAAAGGAGCCCAACCAGCATGCCCGTTGTAAATCGAGAATATACCAACGATAAAAGTCCGGACACTAAAGTATCACTGAGCAGTCAGACTTTTCTTTCTATTATTATGTGGTAGACATTCATTAGTCTGAATGAAAGAAAGTCAAATTAAAATGCGTGTCATTATTTAGTGACTTTGTTCCTCATAAAATGTATTTTTTTCCAACAAATCACAGAGGAACAAAGTCACTAAATAATGGCAAGCATTTCAGTTTCAGACTTCCATTCCTTGAGACAATGCACACATACTCAATAAAATAAACCATAAATAAAAAAGCAGAAACAAAATGCACACATATTCACGTTTTTAAATAAAGCTCGAGAAGTACATATGATACCACAGAAAATATAAGAAAAATCGGGTACATTCTACAGACTAAGAAATACCTGATTTTCCTTGTTATTTTCTTGTCTCTCTCATACCTCTAAACTGTCGGGAAGTTGCACTTTTTTTTCTTTAAAAAAAATGCAGATCATCTTTTCTCCGTTGCTTGCTTGCTAAACCACTGTATACTGCGTAAGCCTTAAAAAATGAGTTTCATACACATGCGCAGTACATCATCACAGAGTAGAATCAGGAACAACTCAGAAGAAAACCACGGTGCCGTTATACAAAGACATTATTTAAGAAAATTAAGTAATTTTTTTCTTAAATAATGTCACAGTATAATAGCAATAACCAACTCCGTGGTGTGGTATTTTGAAGATTTAGCCACAGTTCTCTGTTTAATCATGAGGGCAAAGCCCTCATGATTACACCACACCAACCGTGTGTAAATCTTCAATACGTTGGTTATTGCTATACTACAGCCTTGTGATTAGTACTTAGAAATTCAAAGAAATGAAAGTGAGAGAAGGCACTTGGGAGTGCAAAAAATGTCAGTGTTGCAGTTAAGTGATGGGTATTAAGCAGGTTAAGAGACAATTATATATGGTTATTGTAAGGTTTATATTAAAAGTACAGCTGTGGGGTGGTGAGCAGTGTTAGAAAACAATATATATGTGTTTTAATGGCTATATAATACCTATAACTAACAATATGGAATGTTCATAATATATTCATATACTCTGTAAAGTCTAATTTCCTGGACTGAATGGCTGTGTAAGCTTTAAGCCTTTTATAATGGCTAAATAATGAAGGAAGTTATGAATAGATTACGTGCCTTTATTTACTTTTAAATTGATTAACAGTTGTTTCTGTATATGTTACTTGACAGAACAATTTTGTCAAAGCTTGACTTTTTTTTTATTTATTACAAAACAAACTTCATAACAAATTAGCTAGGCGAAAGAAACACGCAGAACAAGTGTTTTTGAGCGCTCTGATTCTTTATTTGTTAGAACTTCATCAGAAATGAGAAAACTGAAAAGTACACTTCAATACAGGTCTATATTAAATCAGCGAACGCTGGTTAATCGACCCCATGTAAGTGAAAGCTTACAATCCCGAACAATTAGAACAGTGATTTTTTTCCCCAGGGAAAAAAAAATCGCTGTTCCACAAAAAAATTAAAAAAAAAATAAAAATTTCAAAACATTAGATAAAGTTGGGGGCTTCGCCCCCCACACCTTCCCTACTTAAATATACCAACTCTGAAATCGCACTACAGTGAGGAAAATGGCAAAGCAAAGGAGGCGGCCAAGCAATTTCCTTCCCAGGGAAATAAATCGCTTATATGCCATTTCGCTATTTTGCTGTTTCGTGCTTTCAAGTTAGATCAAGACGCATTTGGATTGCATCTTTGATTATATAATAGGAACCCTTCAATAAATACAGCAAAAACTGCCAATCACACTTAAAACATGAAATCAAATGTCCAGCAAGGAATGCAACCCAGTAAGAAACTCTTGTTTGTTTTCAAAAAGCTAATAAAAATGTAAAGGACCTATCTGGTAAGGAGGGAGTGGAGCTCAGGTGATAGAAAGAGCTTAATAGGCTTGTGGACGGGGGGAGGGACTGGTTCACCTACACCTCCTCAAGGAAGAGAAAATGTTAAGGCTGTCATTAAAGCCAGGCAAATATTCTACATCTAGAAATAAGTACACTGCAATAAATATAGTAACAAAAGTAAATCACACTTTAAAAAATGAAAATCTCACTTTAAAAAATGAAATCAAGGCAAGGAATGCAAGCCAGTAAAGACTAGTTGTATTACAACTAGCTAGTAAAAAATATACTGTCTGGTCAAGGGGAAGTGATGCTCTGTGGAGAGAAAAAGCTAAACAGTCTTATGGCGGGGGAAGGGAATAGTTCACCTGCACCACCTTAAGGCACATGTAATGTTTTTCATTACATTCAAGCCAGGTGGAAACTCCGCATCTAACAGCAACTTCCACTTTAGTTCAATTATGTCAAGAAGAGTATTATAACCACCAAAAAATGATGGTACTTGGTCCAAAACAAAAAAAAACCCGAAATGCTGCAAAATTGTTGCAACACACACTATGTTTTCCCAGTGCACTATACAAATCCTGGTGCCTAGTAGCTGCATTATGTTCCTTCATCTGGTCTGCCACTCTCCTTATAGTTTTGTCAATGTAAAAAGATGAATAAGTGTCACAAATGCCAGCATAAACCACTGAAGTACTGTTGCAATTAAACCTGTTTTTACATTTCACAGAAAAATTGTTACGCTTGAAAGTGTATCAATCCCCTTGGAGAATGTAGGGGTAAGCCACACAAACACACCGCAGGGAAAGCAACCTGCTGGCTGGGAAAATTGTAAAGAGTTTGACAGTGCAGAAAATGGAGGGTCCCTCCCCTCAAAAGAGATGCAGTGAGTTCTGTTTTATTAATAACAAAAAGTGGGCTGGGAGCCCAAAATATTAGAGAGTTCCTTATCACTAGGGATAATTTTCCAGTTGTGCAATATCTGTTTAACACCATGCACGTCTCTGCAAATGGGGGGAGGGAAGCTCAGTGTGTGGCTTATACCCATGGAATTGTCAGTGCAGGCGTGCAGACCAAAGTTAAGTATCAAGAGGAATTTGGTAGACCTACCCAGGCAAACCTCTTTACTAATACCAGCTAACAGCAGCAGAGTGGTGCACTTCACTCCACCACAGGTACTATGGCCTTACCTAGCATTTACAATGTACAAACTAGCACCATATATCTGTTGACTTTGGTTATTACTGAAAAAAAACAGTTAAAGTTCAAACAGTTACCAAGAGTACTGGTTCTTGTAAAATGATTATTTAATGGCTAAGTAAAAATTATACTACACTAAACTAAGAATAAATAAGAAATGTTTACAAACGGTTGTCAAAAAGGCAGCCATGCTACCAGTAACTCAAGTCTGAGATATCAGCCAAGTGGCAACAGTTTATAAAATGCCAAACTTGTTTATAATTAATATAGGGCTGGGACACTGTCGGACTCAGATGACTACATAGTCATACCATCCTTCAAATGGTTAGGAGGTGGACTCTGTATGGAAGTTTGACCATCAAGAGCTAAAGTTATCACTTTGGAAGAACGTCCTGTAAATATGTTTATGCTGCATACAGTTCTTATTACGAAGACTTTGCTTAACATAGTCTACCTATCTGCAAAGTTGGGGAGAGAAACAAGGTTCGATGAAAGCAGATTGGTCAGGCACGGGAGAGAAAGAAAGCAACATACCTGTTGGCTAAATTTTTGTATTTTATTTTTGCTTAGTGTCTTCTCTCATATCCTGAGCTGCCATAACAAAATCAGTTTTGATCCATACACCTAAATACAGCACCCTATCATGTTCTCATAAGAATGGACATCACTGAACCAATTCATGTGCGGGTACATCGTTTACTGCTTGTCTTATCTTTATTTTCCATCCTGATAATACTTGGAAAAAAGTTGTTTTTTTTTGATTACCATACCAGTGTATAGTCTTGTTTTTAAGAGTCTGTTGTTTTCTTTGCCGAGGGCTCTAAACATAAAGCAAACAGCTGTGGGGAAAGAGGATATCCCTGCCTGCTTTCTCCATTTAAATGTAGTTTGACAAAGCAGAACCCTCCCACCTTAAATACTCCCTCTGACTCTTCACATACCTTCCTTGTTAACCCTAATATTCTATCAGGGAATGCAAAATGTACCAATGCCCAACTCATAAAATCCCATCTAACTCTGCTGAATGCTTTCTCTGCGACAACATCCACCAATAATAGTGGCATTTTCTCCCACTCTACTTTCCTCTGGATCACCATTGTTGTATTAACACTGTCTAATGTTTGCCTCCCCTTCAAAACACCACACTGATCTATATTTAGCAATTTTGGCAACACCTCAATCAGGAGAAGCACTTACATGCCAGAATGCTAGCATGATGAAGCATTAGAGACATGGAGATTAGAATTGTAGCAGGTAAATCTGAGCAGCAGCGCTTAATTAAGTGGATACCATGGCTACAATACAAAGACAGGAAAGACTCTATCTTTGGAAATACAAGACTGAGAAGCTTATGTGAAAGGATAGGACGTGGGTGTGTCAATTAACTTGCAAAAAGAAACTGGACAAATAAATGCATTATGAGGTAGCCTAGGCAAGGAAAAAGATGGCTGAGAAATATTATGTTCTATTATCATTTCTCACCTTTATAAAAGGCAAGGCTTGCTAAGCTACTCTAACACTGTTAAATGCTAATACTTCCAGATTTGGTTTCAGCTGTAACTATGTCAATGGTGTTGAAATAAAGCTAAGTTAAAAAAATAAATGAAGAAACTGAATAATTACATATATGTATACTGTTAAGCTATGCTTTTGAATTTTACACGGTTAAAAGGGCATAGCTTACTCTCTTTCTATACCACTACCACTTAAAACAATGAAAAGGACCACTGCACATATTGAACCCTGAATTCTTTCACTTGTCATTATACGTTCATCTGAACGTCTCCATTTCCTAAGATCCTCTGCGGCCAGATGCCCAATGTTTGCCTTCCTAATCAATGCACTAACCTGCTGTGTTGCACAATGAGAAATGCCTTGCTAAACTTAACACATTCTACATCCATAGCTCAGTTCTGATTCTATGTCCCTCTTAACTATTCAAAGGCCAGCGGCCATGATTCTGATAAGCAAAAACTTGATATTTTAGTTTGCATCACTGTAAACATTAGATAATTTGTATACGCCGATATCCTAGCAACAGAACAGCTTGTTTTGGCATACCTGTTGAGATTATAACTTTAGCCAAAAAGAAAAAAAATACTGTTTTATACAGTCACTGAAAGCTTGTCTGATATAAAGCTTATATTGTCTCTGGAATGGTGGCAACTTTCTAGCATTCACTTGTACCATGTCTCAGACTCTCAATCTTTTATTTTGTGCCAAGAACAAGGAATCTTTCCTGAACTGTGCATATAGTTTTTTGTGTGTGTTACTGGAGATGCACACCTCTCTTTTTTCATTTACCTCTTCATTTTGTGAAGGCATTTCCAAAGCAGTGCTGTCACTGTGCATACACAATCAAACTTAACTTTCCACAGCTTTTGATTAATTAATTCTACCACTATTCCCAATTTACCTATGACAATCATTCTCAGGACTGTAAGAGAAGAAAGTGAATTTCCTCAAAAGTGACATATTGCCATTTTTATTCTACTCTTGACCCCTGAATACAGACCATTACCTATGTTTTTAGTTTTGTATACTACAGGTTCAAGACTCATCATAGCCAACTAAAGTGGTTATTTTTTCAGCTTTATCTGGAGGTAGTTCACATCCAGCGACTGAAACTACTGGCCCAAGTATCAAATAAAATTTATTCTCATGGTTCATCATCCAACTGTCCCTTTACAAAAGATCTTCCACCTCTACTCATGGATAGTAGAACAAGAAAAGATAAAGATATTTTCAAATGATTATGCATATTCAAGACATCTCAGATATATCTGGTCAAATACCTAATTACTTACTTTATTTATTTACATTTGTTGTCTGCGAATGTCAGGCTGGGTAAACTGCGAGTTTTCAGTGGAGGCCTGCGGTGATAAGCTCCATAGAAACAAATAATACACTAAGTATTGCACAAGTATTCACAGTAACAAAGCATTTAGTAAGGTATTAACAGTATACTAAATAAACTGAATTCATGGTAGAAATATATAGTCATGAAAGGAAACTGAAGCATTAAATGGTATTAAATAGTCTGTGCCAAACACTAGTTTACAACATTTTTCTGAAAAAGTTGACTGAATATGTGAATACAGGGGTCTATATTATATCCTCAAACGCTTAAAAAAGTGAACGCTGATTGATCGAACTTATTTTCGCGAAACTGCAAAATATCGAAGCAGCAGAAACTCGATTTTTTTCCTAGGGAAAGAATTCGGTTGTCCGTTTCTGTTGCTTCGGTATTTTCAGTGTTATAGTGGAAAATTACCGGTCGGATTCAGGTAAGTGTGCGATTGTGTGGATGTGAGTGTTAGGGTGATTTAGGTGAGTTAGGGTTAGGGCTCGGGTTAGGTGTGTGTGTGCGATTGAGTGGACATGAGGGTTAGGGCGGATTTAAGTGAGTTAGGTTTAGGGAGCAGGTGAGGTGAGTGTGCGATAGTGACGGACCTCAGAGTTAGGGTTTGGGTTAAGGTAAGTGGGTAGTTAGTGGTGTGTGCATAGTTTAGTTTAGGGTTAGGTATCATATTTTAGGTGTATGTGTGTGGATTTCTGTTTGTTTGGTGTACTTGTGTTGTGTGTATGTGTTTTGGATCAGCGATTTTTTTCCCTGGGGAAAAAATCGCTGATCTGACAGTTCGAGATTGTAAGCTTTCGCTTAAATTAGGTTGATCAATCAGCGTTCGCTTTTTTAAGCATTCGATGATATAATATAGACCCGAATACAGGAATGTTAGATTGGCATCTGAGTAATTATTAGTGAAATTAGGAGGTTAGATGAAAGTTTTGCCAAAAAAGACTGGAGTAATCAGAAGTATAGTCCTGTAGGATAAACTAGCCAGATGGGTATGAGCAATTATAATACCTACTACTTTTAGATCAGTCAAATGCCAGTATCTGGGTATGACATTCATTGCAACCATATCAGAGATGAACAGCATATGCCATTATGTCATACAAAGCCAATATGTACATTCAGCCTTCTAGCTTATGCAGTCAAGGCTTTTAACATTTTCATTTAAATGTCGCAGATCACTAATACACATATTCAAAATAAATCTCATTAAAATTCTTTCCACATGACAACGCTGAAGATTTAGACATTATTTACCATCAGCATATGCATGCAATATTCCCTAGCTCCACTACATAGATCCCGGAGCACAACCTGGGTAACCAAAGTTCAAGCTCTGGTGTGGGGGGAACAGGAGTAACAAGACCTTAGCAGCTCCCTTTTCTTTGGGAGTGGGGGCAGGGGGTATATTTGGGCACTCATTCCCATTGTAGAATCACTGGTGAAGATCAGATATCCCAATAGAGCACTAGCTTCCAAGGATCAGTAAGGATTTGCACCACTATGGAAAAGTGATAGTCCCTCACAGAAGCCCACTGCATGCCAAACACTAGTGCGGTTATGAGTATGTGCAGAGATACTAGGGTCCTAAAGCTACAGAACCCTCTGACTTTGGATGAGAGATCGATAACACCATTCACAATTTCTCATCGGTGCCCTTAGGAGGAACGAATGGACTGCATGGGACAGCCGAGAAAGGGGAACATAATGGCCACCAAGGCAGGGAAGAAAAAAGAAAGTATTTAAATACATTATTCAAACAGGAAGAAATGTTCTTACTTTAATCTTATCCAAATGTATTTGCATAGCCAACATATTTCCTGCTACATGAAATATATGCAAACCATTCTAAAATGAATTATCTGTGCCAACTTGCTGCTCTGAAACATTTAAGTAGGAAAAAATCATGTAAAGCTCAACTTGCAAACAATCTAATAAAGATATGCACTATAGGTAGCATGGAACTGCAGGCATCTCAGATACAAACAAGACTTTTATATACATTTTAAAACTCATCAACATAATGCCCAATCCAACCCCTTGGAAACTTTTTTTTTAATACAGGACTACAAGCCCTTCAACTTTCTATAACAGCAAATATCTGGGACATAAATCATTTAACAACACAGCAAACATTATTCAAGTAAGTCATGGGATGATAAAATGTCACACTAGCCACTGAAAAACACCTGCCAGATCCATTCTCTTTGACACATTTATCCTCCAACATAACCTCAGGCCAAATCAGCCATTGCTATGGGACTAGCCTGCAGCACCTCCATGTCCAGTGGCAAAGGAACAGGACTAGCCTGCAGCACCTCTATGTCCAGTGGCAAAGGAACAGGACTAGCCTGCAGCACCTCTAAGTCCAGTGGCAAAGGAACAGGGTTAGCCTGCACCCCCTCCATGTCCAGTGGCAAAGGAACAGGACTAGCCTGCACCACCTCCATGTCCAGTGGCAAAGGAACATCCTGCAACTTTACCAAGGCTGCTTTCCTATTCATAAACACCTGCATACTATTAAGAAAATATATCTTCAACAGAGCTAGAACAGTTATGTTACATCTAAGTTTTTGTCTCTTGCATTATTTTACAGTATCTGAAAACTACTGTCCCAGTTACTAAGAAATTATGACCAGTAAACATGGGATGACCCCCTACAATGCATAGCTTAGACGGCTACCCCAACCATACCTCTCAACTGTCCATATATTCACAGATTGGCCAGATTTTTGTCTCATATTTTTGGTCCATTCCTTATATGGAGGACTGACATCAAAGTAATAGCAGACCTTTGATTTTCAGGCTTCATTGCCCTCAGAAAATGCCCGTTAATACAAAACCTGTTATTCTAGCAACTTTCTAAGTTTATAAGAGCAATATTTAAAATTTGCTCCTATTTTTTTTTGCCTTTGTCTCCCATTATTTTTGTTTATATCAAGAGGTTGAGACGTATGACCCCAACTGTCACCGTAACTACTGCTTTTCATACCAGGATAAAAAGTGCACCAAAATAATCATTGGCTTAACTTAACATCCTCTCAGCAAAAGACAAGGGCAACCTGTAAGTGTTTTCAATGCCCAAGGTCTGTTTTGTAAACTCAGTCCAGCATCATATTACTTGTAACAAATTTCAGCAAGTTTTGAACCCTCCTCTCCTTCTAAGATACTACTTAAAAGCACATTTGTCCTTCCTGCATTATGCTCCAAAATGTCCCAAATTCTGCCTTTATATAGTTCACATGTCCATACAGCTCTAAGGTCTTATCTCAGATCCTACCCAATGGTGTCAATGCTTTAAACTACTCTTTAAATACTCCCCCAATACACATAACAAGTTTCCAGCTGCTGTGCAAATCTGCTCAACTGTCTCATTAACAAATTAAAATAATCAAGATATTTTTGAGAACAACACTTACTCATCTTGAGGAAACATTCTGCCATTAGTGACTGAACCTTACCACTTTTTTAGCCATGGCCAAAAATCTACCAAGTTTTTTGTAGTAACATCATTCTCAATTGTTTCACCCAAAACAACCTCTTTGCCATGTTTTGCTATCTTCAGAAATGAGTAACATCATGTTTATGTGAAATAAATTACCTAAATGACAATTTTTAAGAAAATGCTAACCCTACAATACAGTGCAATCAGAGAAGACTTTCATTCACTAATCAATGCGTAAGCATAATAATAGTTAATGCTCCTTTAGTACACTTCAACTGCAAATATCGGACCCAACACAACTGCATAAGGTTGCTTCAGCACACTGGCATACAGAGGTAAAGGCCCATCAGTAAGATGGTCCAAGTTCAATTAGCAGCAAAGGCACTGCAAGGGCTAGAGTGGAGAAGATGGGAATGAGCAGCTGGAGGATTAAGAAACTGTTAGCAAGCTGTTCCCTGAGGTCCAAATGTGGAAGGTTTGATTCCCTTAGCCTCCACTGCCTAACTGTGTGACTCTTAACAAGACCCCGCTCCTGGGCTGGATCTGAAAAAGGTCCATGGAAGTCAGTGCCCTACCATAGGAAACAAATAAAATAAAAATGAAATAAATTAAAATACTAGCTCCCCCATCTCAAAGGGAGGGAGGCAATATGATCCACTGTACCACTGACCATACAGGAGCACAGAAGAAAAACGGAGCAACTAATGGGCTGGTGTGGCTACATGCTGCTATAAAGCTAGGAAGCATACCTCTCAACTGTCCAGATTTTTGCCTCATATTTTTGGTTTATTCCTCATTAAATTTTGTTTTTTTTTCTGGGAAATGACTGAGGACAGAAGTCACTAAATAATGGCATACTTTTGAGTTTCAGACTTTGTATCCTTCAGTAAATGCATGCTAACATGAATCCCATTATTTTAGCAACTTTTTAAGTTTTTTAAGAGCAAAGTTTAAAATATGTCACTATTTATGGATGTTTGCCCCCCATTATTTTA